>NC_035437.2:85407270-85707270 GCF_002127325.2 Helianthus annuus | reverse complement strand
GTACTAGCCCAGCCGCGCAGCAATTTATGCGAATTTGTGCTGTTTCGACTCATAGCGAATCAGCAAGAAAACTGCATTTTAAACAAGGGAGTGATGTGCAGAGTCTACCGTAAATTACGGTAGTACCGTAATTTACGGTGGCCTAAAATTCTTTACGGTGAGTCTCTACTGTGTTACGGTAGACCCCAAGTGACCAGAAGCCACCGTAATTTACGGTGACACCGTAAATTACGGTGACACCGTAAATTACGGTGGAGCCCTGTTTGACAAAAGTTGTTTTGATCATTTTCTCGAATCTGTGTTCGGACCTGATTCGAATACGTAATTTCCAAGAGTGTTAGTACTAATGCTTGTTTTAAATGTTAGTTCTCAGGTACCAAGAAAAAGGATGAAGATTAAGCAAGCGAGTCGAATCGAACACACACATTTTTAGAACGCTTCCGCATCTAAACTTTGTGTTAGAAACTATGTAAATTAATGGTAGTTACTGTCTTGAATGTGGTTTGTAACAACAATACACGAAGGTTGTGTTAATTTTGGGTTTAAACTATGAAAGTTTTTGTAAAGTCGTCATTTTGGCGTTAAATGCAAAGTTTTTAGGTTATTAAATTTGGTAATATAAGCTGGGTCTTACATATTAATAGTGTGTACCTGGGGTTAATTTGCCTATTTGCATCTTTGTCTGCCTTAGTATTCATCCTATTCTGCATCCACGGACCATCCTCTTCAAACACTTATGATTACCTTGCACATACAAAACCGTTAGTTTCTTTATTCACATGCATAAATACATACTTACATTCGCTTTTACCTTTAGATCTTGATCGAGTCCTCGATTGTACGGGTTCCTGGTTACAAGAGCACGCAGGTTTGAGTTCAAGTATTTGCTTCCTCATACTTGATTTCCCTCAAACCAGGGCTCTGATACCAACTTGTAAGGCCCATATTTCTTATTCCAAATAAGTATTATTATTTACAAAATTCGGGCATGACCCGTTCGTATAATGAACAATTCCCTGTAAGAACTTAAACATGACGCAGCGGAAAATATGAGCCCAAAAATTTTCTTTCTTATTTAGACCCATTACTTATTTAAAAGCTCAAATACAAATTATAAACATTTACAAAAAAGGGATTAACAATAACCACATTAAAGTAACACTTCAAGACAATACATAAATCAGACTATGTGGCCGTTCTTCCCGTACAATCATTAATTTGGGGCTCGATCAATGCATGCTTATCTTCGATAGTAGTGGTAGAGATACGTGCAATACCTGTGAACATCACATACAACTTAACCGTTAGTCATTAACAACGTTATACAACATGATTATCATATAATCTAATAGTGAATAACATTTAACAATGAAACTTTGATTTATTTAACTATCCTCTCGTATTTTCTTATTCAGAGTTCGACTTCGATACTTCAAGAACCCGGTGTTCATATACCTGCAATGCATTTCAATCTCAAACACACCATTAGCAATCATTAATGCTCAAACATAATGAAACCATTCCGTACCATTCCTTTATACATTTATAACATTTCGCATTCACAAACGTATACATTCCTAATTTTTATGTGCATTCATAGCAACCACTTTCTACTTACATATATTTTTTTTTCAGCCCCTTCACTCGGCCGGGTCGGGTTAACCAACCGGCCGGGTTGGGTTAACCACCCGGCCGTGTCAACTAACCATATATTTTTCACAGAACCTTCACCCGGCCATGTCAGCTCACCACCCGGCCGTGTCAGCTCTGCGCTTTTCCTAGCCATTAATTCTTACCGAAACGAACATAACTCTCTCATTTTTGATCCGTTTTACCCGATTCTTTTTCCTACGCGCCCGTAATTTAATTACGAATCCGTTTATCACTTCGGGTAGCATCAAAATCTGATTTATAAGCAAACGGCTTATAAACCCCTTTATACATTATTTGACCCGTCTAATCCTACTAGTTTACTTTCATTATAAACAACTCCTTTGTTATACTAAAATAATACTTACCTCAATACTTCTCATTCATTACATGATTCTTGCATATTTTTCTACACATAAATATTAAATACTACGTACATACTAAGAAGTGAATTGGAATCACTTACATCGTGTGTCCGAGTTGTGCATAGCTTCTTTATTTACCCTTGATCCGTTAGCCTTCCATTCTTGAGTCCATGTCAATTGGGATTCCTATCATTTCAAGTCATTACGTCCATATCATAGTTAGTATGCATGTTCGTTCATATCACATCCATTCCTAGCTCTTAGCTACATAGACTTTCATTAGTCAAGCTTATCATGCATATGACATGAACCGACAACCACAATATTCAACATTCACTCACTCAAATTTATTATATTACGTACGTACACATAATTGTTCTAACACATATACATGATTCTTTAAAATCTCATAAACATATTCATAAGTCTAATCATGCCACTCGCATATTCGTTGACTTTTTAGAAAGTCAACGGTTATACCTACTTATTCCCAACTTATGAACACACACACAATTATCTTGATATGATAGACTACTTGTAGTATCGTCATACACATTTCATATTCATGTTATGTGGTACATACAACTACATAATTACTTGATTTTATATCTGATGTTCACAAGATCAATTTTACATATAGTAACGCTTTAAACACACCTTAGCAACTGTAAGCATTCACCCGAAGCAATATTTAGTGTTTAGTAAATCGGTGACTAGAAAATCATATGTTTTAAGTCCATAAAACACATTATTTTCATTGCTGCATTTTTCACGCAGCAGCTGTTCGGGGTCACTTTCCCCCTTTTTAATCACATAATCTGACTTCGACTTTCGACTTTCGATGTTCACAAGAATTGTAATATGCGAAACAACCTTTTCTACGATATAAGGCTCGTTGTCTGACTCCTAATAACGAATGAGATACGGCCTTTACAACATGACTATCTAGGGCTGTCAAAAGTGACGAATTTACTAATTTTTCATGTTGTTTTGACCCACTAAATCTCATAACCAGCCTCTTGTGACCAAATATGAAATGTAATATGCGAAACAACCTTTCCAACTATATAAGGCTCGTTGTCTAACTCCTAATAACGAATGAGATACGGCCTTTACAAGATGACTATCTAGGGCTGTCAAAACTGACGAATTTACTAAATTTTCATGCTGTTTTGACCCACTAAATCTCATAACCAGCCTCTTGTGACCAAATATAAATGTAATATGCGAAACAACCTTTCCAACGATAAAAGGCTCGTTGTCTAACTCCTAATAACGAATGAGATACGGCCTTTACAAGATGACTATCTAGGGCTGTCAAAAGTGACGAATTTACTAACTTTTTAACACAAACTTGCATCAATTCAAGTTTCATGTAGGCATTTTATCAAACACTTGATGGGTTTCACATTAATAGAATATATTGTACAAGTATCTTATGTTCATCTTCCTATTCTTGCCTTTAAAAATTCAAATACTATTGAAATCGACCTAAAATCACACCATACTCAAACTATCAAACAAACATTCATCGCATACAACATGCTACATAAATTTTTGAACAAGAATTCGACATAGGTGTTATACCCATGTCGCCACTTTCGTTAGCCCAAGTGGGTTTCATCTTCAAACCTCAATTAACACCAAAATCTTGATAAATTCACAGTCCATATGATAATTCTAACATATATTCGTACTCGATTTCATAAAATTTCATGAATTGATCATAACCTAATTCATACAAAAATCATCAAATCCAAAATTACCACTTACCATGTGTTTTACAGAGTTGAACAATCAAGAATCTTGTTCATGCAAGTTCGATTTCAGCCAGAATCCATCCAATTTGGTCGATTAGGGTTTGAGAAGGGGTTTCCCCCTTCTTTCTCTTCTCTGGTCGAACACCCACCTACGCCCAGGTGTGGGTGTGGGGTTTTTAATTTTTTTTTTTATATTTTATCTTTTCACTCATTCAAAACTAACCCTCATGTTTGTCACTTAATCATAATTAACCCAATTTCATTTCCTTTCTTGTTTTGCTAGGCATTTAACTAGGTTTAATAACCTAGTTATTACATTTCCTTCTTTTAAACGCATTAACATACTGGCAACTAAGTAATTCGAATTTTGGGGCGTTACAGAATCAGAGGGTGCCCTTTTAAGGGTTTAATGCCCACATGATTACCAACATATAACTACCTTTGTTTCGATTAATCACTGGACCATTTGTGATTAACCGTTAAGTCAATCGTTAATTATGACAGATTGACTTTTAAGCTATAACTAAGCAAAAACTAAACCACAAAGGGTCAAGCACACTTACAGAAGTTTGGTACACGACCAGAGATGCTAGGAGAGTGTTCTTGAGCTCTAGAAGTGATCAAGAAAGCAGATTGAGGTGTGAAGAACAATGTTGCAACTTAAG
The DNA here is from genome assembly GCF_002127325.2 of Helianthus annuus. Taxonomy (NCBI): domain Eukaryota; kingdom Viridiplantae; phylum Streptophyta; class Magnoliopsida; order Asterales; family Asteraceae; genus Helianthus; species Helianthus annuus. Next base: position 85,702,830 of record NC_035437.2, on the reverse strand, counting down.
GCCCTTTTATAGTAGTTTAGGCACCTTAGATCTTTGCCAACAAGTGCTACAAGTGTTCCTAGATGATCAACATCTGTCCCTGAGTGCTAGGGGACGTTTAGGGGACGCCCATGCTCATAATAATGGCTACAAAGTCGGTTAAAACAGCAAACAGTGCTTCTGTCCGACTTTTCTGCATCTGGGAGGCTGACGCGGCCCGCGTCCATGATCCTTCGTCCTTTACGCGGCCCGCCTGAATCCTAATGTCAGAGCCCATATCTTTCCTGTCAGCGCGGCCCGCGTAAAGTCCTTTAGTAACCTTTACGCGGCCCGCCCGAGGCCTGTTAGCAAGATTTTCAAATCTTTTTCATTATTGCAGTTGGCCTTTGGCGTTTCGAAGGGGTAACTTTGCGTTTTGGGCCTCTTTTATTTACGTATAAGGGCCTCGTGACTTTTACCCGCGCCGTTAAGTCCTCGGTTAGTTTATTACTACCCGAAAAGTCCTAACTTTCAATGTTGACGCTTTTAACCCCTCGCATACGAATTTGATCATAACTTTCTCGTTTTAAAACGGAACCTTGCGAAATTTATATCATACATTCTAGTGAGCGTAATTTACTGTTACAAAGTCTCGGGTTTGTTAAAGGGTCACTCAGAGGTATAACTTAAACATGTTGACACCTTTAACCCCTGTAGTTTGTAATCTCTCACTTTCTTCCACATTTCGTTCCGTACGATCCATGATTTATTCGTTTGAAGGTACGAGCATCATTTAGGGTTACTATACAGTATATTTATCCCTCGTTGACATTTTGAACCCTCGGATTCACATACTTTCAATGTTTGTCAACTTTAGTCCTTATTTAGCATTCATTACCACGTGTAAACTTATGACACGTGTCAATACATTATAGGACGCAAAATTTCGAGGTGTTACATCCTCACCCCCTTAAAAGAAATCTCGACCTCGAGATTTATTGAAATAAATGAGGGTACTTTTCTTGCATCGTGGATTCTACTTCCCACGTATACTCGGGACCTCTACGGGCATCCCATTTTACCTTCACAATCGTTATATACTTCCTGCGAAGTTTCTTAACCTGTCGATCCTCGATCGACACAGGGTTTTCAACGAACTTTAAGCTTTCATCGATTTGTACATCTGTATGCGGTATAACCAGTGATTCATCAGCGAAACACTTTTTCAGATTACAGATGTGGAACACATTGTGAATACTACTTAACTCTTCTGGTAAGTTTAATTTGTAGGCAACCGATCCGACACGTTCGATTACCTCGAAGGGTCCAATATATCTCGGGCTTAACTTTCCTTTCTTACCGAATCGCATCACCCCCTTCCAGGGTGATACCTTAAGCAATACCTTGTCACCTACTTCGAAGTTGAAAGGTTTACGCTTCAAATCTGTATAGCTTTTCTGCCTATCTCGGGCAGCTTTCAATCGATCGCGAATTTGGACAATCTTTTCCGTTGTTTCAAATATTATATCAGGTCCTGTCATCTGGACTTCTCCAACTTCTGCCCAACAAATGGGCGTTCTACACTTTCTACCATATAGGGCTTCAAAAGGTGCAGCCTTAATGCTCGTATGGTAGCTGTTGTTATAGGAGAACTCGACCAATGGTAGGTGGTTATCCCAACTACCACCTAATTCGATCGCACATGCACGAAGCATGTCTTCCAACGTTTGGATTGTATGCTCACTCTGTCCATCTGTCTGAGGGTGGTAAGCCTTACTGAAGTTCAAACGTGTGCCCAAAGATTGTTGGAAACTTTTCCAAAAGTGTGACGTGTATCTGATATCTCTGTCAGAGATAATAGACACAGGCACGCCATGAAGGGATACAATCTTATCTACAAACAACCGGGCTAATATATCGGAGCTATGAGTCTCCTTTATGGGCAGGAAATGTGCTGACTTGGTCAGTCTATCAACTATTACCCATATTGTATCGTTTCCCTTCTTTGTCTATGGCAACTTGGTGATGAAATCCATCGTCACCATTTCCCATTTCCACTCGGGAAGTTCGGGCTGTTGTAGCAAGCCTGATGGCTTTTGATGTTCAGCTTTTACTTGCGCACAAGTCAAGCACTTTGCTACATAGGTGGCTATAGACTTTTTCAAGCCTATCCACCAAAAGTTTGCCTTCAAATCCTGGTACATTTTATCAGCTCCAGGATGAACGGAATATCGGGAACTGTGGGCTTCCTGAAGGATAACGTCTCGAAGACTGTCACACCCCCAAAATCCACACGCGGAGTATCACCGCTTGGGAGCGTGACCGACCAGGATCAAGCCACCAATCATATTGAACATGCATTTAATATTAAGTGAAATAACTGAAAACCATCCATTCAATACAAAAGGTGATCAAACAAATCATCGTTTCAAAACGTAGCGGAAGCGTAGTAAATAAACCAGTAGTAGTTAACAGTTTTAAGTGTCATAATAGCTCAACAGAAAAGCCACGATCCTTGTCCACAACGACCCGCTTCTCCAGTGCAAGCTCCAAGTACCTAACGATCTGCAAGGCATGTAACAGAATGATCAACAAACTAGTTGAGCGAGTTCACAGAAAGTAAATGCGTAATAGTAAGTTCGTTTGTAACAGGTGGCTCTACTGGGCCGTTTGTATGTTCTATTGGTGGTGGTGTTCCACGTTATGGGTGGTGGTGTTCCACGTTATTGGTGGTGGTGTTCCACGTTATTGGTGGTGGTGTTCCACGTTATTGGTGGTGGTGTTCCACGTTATATAACCACTAGACTACTCGTAACTATAGGTATCCTTCACAACCGAGGATAGTGATCAGTATAAGTATCCTTCACATCCGAGGATAGTGATCAGTATAAGTATCCTTCACATCCGAGGATAGTAATGTGGTAGTCTAGTCATAGTGTCAATAGTGTATCTAATCAACCTTTCAATCCCATTCCCAACACCCCGGGAATCCCATGCCTTGGTAAGAGTGTGAACTCACCTTGGTTTGCTCGGTATGCTAGGTTATGCACTCACAAGAATTTAATCACGTCCTATTGTATGCACGTATAACAAATCAGTTCATGTTCGCAATGATACGCATGCAATTTAATGTTCACATAGCAGTCAGTTAGCATATCGGCACAACACGTATTATTGCACGTATACAAATGTTAACGTTCATCAAGCATGGCATGCCAAATAACTCAAGCATATAATTCCATCCTTCAAAGTAGGTTCATAAATCCCTAGTATCTTTCGAATCCAACTATTATCTTTCGACAACAGTTATCACAATTATCCTTCGGACCGAATGTTATGTTTCGGACCAATGTCATCTTTCGGTCAAAGCTATCTTTCGGTCCAAACTATCTTTCGGTCAAAGTTATGGTTCGGTCCAAACTATCTTTCGGTCAAAGTTACTATGGTTCGAAGGATAGGCATCTTTCGGTTCACAGAAACCATGTTTCGGATAACAAGTATCTTTCGGCATATTGGTTATCCTTCGATAAATAACAGTTACATTTTATTCAAGTTTTCCAAGTTTATCCGATTATCAATTAACACAACTTTCAAGTAATCGGTTACCTAAAATCGATCAAACAGTCAGTTTCATATTAAAACCTTATGAACCCTAATTTAACCGTATGAACAATAATAATACTCAATCATGTGTGTTCCGATTTCATGAACGATAACAATTTCGGATTGCATAAAATCACATCCGATCCACAATCACATCCGATTCACCAAACAGTATCATTAAACATAGTTCACAACAGATCCGATTAGCATACAAATCCGATTAACATCCATATACAATCATTATACATAACCGGTTAACATACAAACAACATATTGACATGTGATTGATAAATCATGAAGTCATATACTTTAGACACTAACCGGGATAGAAAGCAAAAGAATTGATCAGCAAGTAGTCTCCGTAAATTTGTGGTTGCCGTCACAAGTAAAGGTGTTCTAGGGTTTTTAGAAAAACTCCGACTTTGCATGCCATTCACCGTATATAAACATATTACAGGAGTGGGCCGAGCCCATTAGAAGACTGGGCCGAAAGATGTCGAAGGATCTCTTCTTGGCCCGAAGGATATGTTTCGAGACCCTTCAAGCCGAAAGTTGATCTTTCGGATCGAAGGATATGTTTCGTGATCCTTCGATCCTTGAGCCATGTTTCGTGGACATCCTTCGAAGGTTGGACATCCTTCGAAGGTTGTTTGTGTGATGTAATGTGTTTCACACTAACTAGTTTACACATTTACAAGTTTCACAATGTAACAAACAAACAACTATGTACAGTCAAACAATCAAAACGTATAAAATTTCATGGCAACCAAATGTGCAAATAAACAACTAGTCAATACATGATCGTGTAATACATATGAAATCGAATCTTGGAAATTCGAGTTGTCACATTATCCCCAACTTGAAAGAAATTTCGTCCCGAAATTTGGTACGCACTCACTGAGGAAGCTAGGTAAGTTACATCATTCACTGGTTTTCCTGGGGTGTCACATCATCCCCCCGTTGATTTGGAATTTCGTCCCGAAATTCAGTAGTAGTAGCTTCAGCCTCAGAAGTGGATGCATTGGTTTCGAATAACTGGGGGTACTTTTCTTTCATCTGATCTTCGCGTTCCCAGGTATACTCTGGGCCACGCTGGGAGTTCCAACGAACTCGAACAAGAGGGATTCTCTTGTGTTTGAGGACCTTAACATCCCGGTCCGTGATTTCAACTGGTTCCTCGACGAACTGCAACCGCTCGTCGATAGTGAGTTCCTTAAAAGGAACTATAAGGGTCTCATCTGATAGGCATTTCTTCAGATTCGACACGTGAAATACATTGTGAACTGCACCGAGTTCAGCTGGTAGGTTTAATCTGTAGGCTACTTTGCCAATCTTTTCTAAGATTTCGAATGGTCCGACGTACCGCGGATTCAGTTTGCCTCGTTTACCAAATCGAACCACACCCTTCCAGGGTGAAACTTTCAATAAAACCCGGTCCCCGACCTCAAATTCCAATGGCTTTCTACGCTTGTCCGCGTAGGCTTTCTGACGGTCGCGTGCTGCCGCCATGCGTTGACGTATCTGTGCTATCTTTTCTGTGGCGTCCACAACAATCTCTGGACCCGTAATTTGACTATCCCCCACCTCTGCCCAACAGAGAGGTGACCGGCATTTACGTCCGTACAATGCCTCAAATGGAGCGGCTTGAATGCTGGTGTGGTAACTGTTATTGTATGAAAACTCCACTAAAGGGAGGTGTTTTTCCCAGCCGTTGCCGAAATCGATGACACACGCTCGAAGCATGTCTTCTAGAGTTTGGATAGTTCGCTCAGACTGCCCATCCGTCTGAGGATGATATGCTGTGCTCATGTCTAACCGTGAGCCGAAGGATTTGTGCATCGCTTGCCAAAGCTCTGACGTGAATCGTGCATCGCGATCCGAAATGATAGAGGTTGGCACTCCGTGCCTCGAAACAACTTCTTTCAAGTAAATGTCTGCTAAGGTAGAAAACTTATCCGTTTCTTTGATAGCCAAGAAGTGAGCAGACTTTGTGAGTCGATCAACGATCACCCAAATAGTGTCATTCCCACGCTGGGATCTAGGTAAGCCCGTAACGAAATCCATGGAAATTTCTTCCCATTTCCACTGCGGTATCTTGGGCTGCTGAAGTAGGCCAGCTGGTTTCTGATATTCAACCTTGACTCTCGCACAGGTTAAGCATTTTCCAACATAGGTGGCGATGTGGGCTTTCATACTAGGCCACCAGTAAGTAGTGCTGATGTCGTGGTACATTTTATCCGACCCTGGATGTACCGAATAGCGAGACTTGTGAGCTTCATCCATTACAAGTTCGCGTAAACCGCCATAAAGTGGGACCCAAATACGCCCCGTTACATAGTAGGCGCCGTCTTCCTTTTGTTCCATGCGTTGCCTTGAACCGCGTAAGGCTTCAGCTTTGACGTTTTCGGGTTTCAGTGCTTCTAACTGAGCAGTTCGTATCTATGCAGGAAGACTGGACTGAATAGTAAGCTGTAGCGCTCGCACGCGCTTAGGTAGAGTGTCTTTCCGACTGAGGGCATCAGCCACAACATTGGCCTTGCCTGGATGATACTTGATGGCGCATTCGTAGTCGTTCAGAAGTTCAACCCATCTCCGTTGACGCATATTCAAATCCTTTTGCTTAAGAATATGCTCGAGACTCCTGTGATCGGTGTAAATCGTGCACCTGGTACCGTACAGGTAGTGTCGCCATATCTTAAGCGCGAAAACAACAGCTCCCAGCTCTAAATCGTGCGTCGTATAATTCCGTTCATGAACCTTGAGTTGCCGAGAGGCGTATGCAATAACTTTATCCCGCTGCATCAATACGCAACCAAGCCCCTGTATCGATGCGTCACAATAAACCACGAAGTCATCCGTGCCCTCTGGCAATGAGAGAATAGGTGCGCTGCAAAGCCTATCCTTTAAGTACTGAAAAGCGGTCTCTTGCGTACTACCCCGTCTGTAAACGACACCTTTCTGTGTTAACATAGTAAGTGGTTGCGCGATCTTGGAGAAGTCTTTAATAAATCGCCTGTAGTAACCCGCCAAACCCAAGAATTGGCGTATTTCTGTCGGTGTACGCGGTGCTGGCCAGTTTCTGATCGAATCAACCTTGGATGGATCAACATGAATCCCATCCTTGTTCACCACATGGCCTAAGAAGTGGACTTCACGAAGCCAGAAGTCGCATTTTGAAAACTTTGCGTACAGTTGCTCTTTTCGAAGAAGTTCCAAGATAAGGCGTAAGTGCTGCTCGTGCTCCTCCTGACTCTTGGAGTAGATCAAAATGTCGTCTATGAAAACGATAACGAACTTGTCAAGATACGGTTTGCACACCCTGTTCATAAGATCCATGAAGACTGCAGGCGCGTTCGTAAGCCCGAATGGCATGACAAGAAACTCGTAATGACCATAGCGAGTTCTGAAAGCGGTTTTGGAGACGTCCTCATCCCGGACTCTCAGCTGATGATACCCTGACCTTAAATCAATCTTGGAATAGTAACACGACCCTTGCAACTGGTCGAATAGGTCATCTATGCGCGGAAGAGGATAACGGTTCTTCACCGTCACCTTATTGAGTTCGCGGTAGTCGATGCACATCCTGAACGTACCGTCCTTCTTCTTTACAAATAACACTGGAGCTCCCCAAGGCGAAGAGCTTGGACGAATAAAGCCCTTTTCCAAGAGCTCTTGTAGCTGCTTCGACAGTTCTTCCAGTTCGGTTGGAGCTAAACGATACGGTGCGCGGGCTATTGGTGCTGCTCCAGGAGCTAACTCAATCTGAAACTCGACTTGACGATGAGGAGGTAAACCAGGTAAATCTTCAGGAAACACTTGAGGAAAATCACGCACAACTGGTATATCCTCCAGCTTCTTTTCCTTTGCTGACGCGTCAGTGACAAGTGCCAGAATGGCAGTATGTCCCTTTCGTAAACATTTCTGCGCCTTTAAGAAAGAGATGATGCCAACCACAGCACCACTCTTGTCACCTTGTACTTCGAGAGGTTCTTGACTGGAGCGAGGAATACGAATAACTTTTTCCTTGCATAAGATCTCCGCGTGATGTTGGGATAACCAATCCATACCGATGACGACGTCGAAACTACCCAAAACTATGGGTATGAGATCAATCGAGAAAGTCTGACCCACTAGAACAATACTACAACCCTTGACTACCTGTGCGGCTTCTACACTTTTACCATTGGCTAGTTCTACGACGTGTTTGGTGTCTAGAGGTGTTGGTGTACGTTTTAATAATTTACTCATTTTCAATGACATATAGCTTGTATCAGCACCCGAATCAAATAAGACAGTAACATAAATATCGTCGAGAAGAAACTTACCCATAACCACATTGGGATCATTCACTGCATCTCCTCGACCCAACACAAAAGCACGACCACGAGCTTCATTGCCGTTGTTGTTGTTGTTTCCCCCGTTGTTGTTGTTATTATTCCCGTTGCCCTGATTGTTGTTGTGATTGTTGTTCTGGTTTCTGTTCAACTGAGGGCATTGCCTTTTGAAGTGACCCTCTGCACCGCAATGAAAACACCCTTTGTTACCCTGCTGTTGATTCTGCTGTGCTTGAGGTTGCTGCTGATTCTGGTTTGCAGGTCGAGCGCTTCTACAATCTTTGGCCTCATGACCCATCTTGAGGCATCTTTGACAACGAACCTTATTACACTGGCCACTGTGATGTTTGTTGCAGGTGTTACACTTTGGGAGATTTCCTCGATACCCTCCCTGTCTGTGGCTGCCTGAGGAGTGCTGACTTGGACTCTGGTAACTGTCTGTCTTTCGCTGTTGAGCTTGCGACTGCACTGAAGCTGATCCCTTGCTAGAATCCCCATCCCATTTTCTCTTACTTTCACTGGGAGTAGCAAGTGTAGTAGAAGCAGTAGTGGTAGCAGTAGCACTAATACGCTTTGGCAGTTTGTTCTGATCCACTGCCTGATCGGTGATGCGATGAGCGAGACGCTGGATTTCCTGGATGTTGTTGAGGTTAGCCGAGGTAACGTGGCTCTGTATTTCTGGTGCCAAACCTTTGAGATACAACTCAATACGCTTGTATGGAGGGTCCACCATAGTTGGACATAACACAGCCAACTCATTTGATCTCTTGGTGTAGGCTTCGATTTCCGAACCAACCATTTTCAAGTTATACAACTCGTCCTCCAACTTGTGAATGTCTTCTCTAGTGCAGTATTCCCTCTTGATCAGTTCTTTAAAATCATTCCAGGGTGTGGCGTTAGCAGCTGCCAACCCTAAGATCTGCACTTGTGCGTTCCACCAAGTGAGCGCAATCCCTTCAAGTGTGCCAGTGGCGAACTTCACCCTGCGAGCCTCAGGGCATTCACACATTTCGAAAACCGACTCGAGCTTTTCAAACCAGTGGAGGAGTCCAACTGCCCCCTCCGTGCCACTGAACGAGCTAGGACGACAGTCCATGAAATTCTTGAATGTGCACCCAGGTTGTTGCTGAGCGGGTTGACCTGCTTGTGCAGCTGCAACTGCCGCAGCAACGAGAGCCTCTAGCTGGGCTTGAGTCATGGTAATTCGTGCGGCCATTGATCTTCACATCAAAGGCAACATAAGTGAGAAAGGTTCGCGAATAGTGCGATGACAGAAGAGTGTAAGCACATAAGTATTCTCATGCAATGTCAAGTTGTGAGCAAGGTAATGTAAGCATACTACGAGCAAAGTTCTATGCAAATTCTAGCATGTAGGCAATAAACATAAACCTTATTACCTAAGAAGTTGAGTCTTGCACGTGGAGCGAAGCGTCGTTGTGGATCGTTGAGAGCACTGTTCTGGTTATAGTCTGGTTTTAATAAAACGTTTTTCCATATTAAAACCGAGTTCTCTATAACCAATGGCTCTGATACCAATCTGTCACACCCCCAAAATCCACACGCGGAGTATCACCGCTTGGGAGCGTGACCGACCAGGATCAAGCCACCAATCATATTGAACATGCATTTAATATTAAGTGAAATAACTGAAAACCATCCATTCAATACAAAAGGTGATCAAACAAATCATCGTTTCAAAACGTAGCGGAAGCGTAGTAAATAAACCAGTAGTAGTTAACAGTTTTAAGTGTCATAATAGCTCAACAGAAAAGCCACGATCCTTGTCCACAACGACCCGCTTCTCCAGTGCAAGCTCCAAGTACCTAACGATCTGCAAGGCATGTAACAGAATGATCAACAAACTAGTTGAGCGAGTTCACAGAAAGTAAATGCGTAATAGTAAGTTCGTTTGTAACAGGTGGCTCTACTGGGCCGTTTGTATGTTCTATTGGTGGTGGTGTTCCACGTTATGGGTGGTGGTGTTCCACGTTATTGGTGGTGGTGTTCCACGTTATTGGTGGTGGTGTTCCACGTTATTGGTGGTGGTGTTCCACGTTATATAACCACTAGACTACTCGTAACTATAGGTATCCTTCACAACCGAGGATAGTGATCAGTATAAGTATCCTTCACATCCGAGGATAGTGATCAGTATAAGTATCCTTCACATCCGAGGATAGTAATGTGGTAGTCTAGTCATAGTGTCAATAGTGTATCTAATCAACCTTTCAATCCCATTCCCAACACCCCGGGAATCCCATGCCTTGGTAAGAGTGTGAACTCACCTTGGTTTGCTCGGTATGCTAGGTTATGCACTCACAAGAATTTAATCACGTCCTATTGTATGCACGTATAACAAATCAGTTCATGTTCGCAATGATACGCATGCAATTTAATGTTCACATAGCAGTCAGTTAGCATATCGGCACAACACGTATTATTGCACGTATACAAATGTTAACGTTCATCAAGCATGGCATGCCAAATAACTCAAGCATATAATTCCATCCTTCAAAGTAGGTTCATAAATCCCTAGTATCTTTCGAATCCAACTATTATCTTTCGACAACAGTTATCACAATTATCCTTCGGACCGAATGTTATGTTTCGGACCAATGTCATCTTTCGGTCAAAGCTATCTTTCGGTCCAAACTATCTTTCGGTCAAAGTTATGGTTCGGTCCAAACTATCTTTCGGTCAAAGTTACTATGGTTCGAAGGATAGGCATCTTTCGGTTCACAGAAACCATGTTTCGGATAACAAGTATCTTTCGGCATATTGGTTATCCTTCGATAAATAACAGTTACATTTTATTCAAGTTTTCCAAGTTTATCCGATTATCAATTAACACAACTTTCAAGTAATCGGTTACCTAAAATCGATCAAACAGTCAGTTTCATATTAAAACCTTATGAACCCTAATTTAACCGTATGAACAATAATAATACTCAATCATGTGTGTTCCGATTTCATGAACGATAACAATTTCGGATTGCATAAAATCACATCCGATCCACAATCACATCCGATTCACCAAACAGTATCATTAAACATAGTTCACAACAGATCCGATTAGCATACAAATCCGATTAACATCCATATACAATCATTATACATAACCGGTTAACATACAAACAACATATTGACATGTGATTGATAAATCATGAAGTCATATACTTTAGACACTAACCGGGATAGAAAGCAAAAGAATTGATCAGCAAGTAGTCTCCGTAAATTTGTGGTTGCCGTCACAAGTAAAGGTGTTCTAGGGTTTTTAGAAAAACTCCGACTTTGCATGCCATTCACCGTATATAAACATATTACAGGAGTGGGCCGAGCCCATTAGAAGACTGGGCCGAAAGATGTCGAAGGATCTCTTCTTGGCCCGAAGGATATGTTTCGAGACCCTTCAAGCCGAAAGTTGATCTTTCGGATCGAAGGATATGTTTCGTGATCCTTCGATCCTTGAGCCATGTTTCGTGGACATCCTTCGAAGGTTGGACATCCTTCGAAGGTTGTTTGTGTGATGTAATGTGTTTCACACTAACTAGTTTACACATTTACAAGTTTCACAATGTAACAAACAAACAACTATGTACAGTCAAACAATCAAAACGTATAAAATTTCATGGCAACCAAATGTGCAAATAAACAACTAGTCAATACATGATCGTGTAATACATATGAAATCGAATCTTGGAAATTCGAGTTGTCACAAAGACCTCCATAAACAGGAACCCATATCCATCCATTTAATCTCAGAATTCCGTCTTTGCCATAGGATAACTGTTCTTCAGTTACTCCTAGCTTTTCGTTAGGATAGTTAGCTTCTGACACAGCTTCTTTCTGTGCAGCTAACAATCTCTCATTCAGACTGTTCTTGATTTCAATGCTCTTGGCATTGATCCTTATTGGTCTCACTCTTTCTTTTCTGCTCAAGGCATCTGCGACTACGTTAGCCTTTCCTGGATGGTATCTTATTTCACAGTCATAATCGTTCAGAGTTTCCATCCAACGTCGCTGCCTCATATTCAAATCTTTCTGATTGAACAGATGCTGAAGGCTTTTGTGATCAGAATAGATCACAAATTTAATGCCATACAAATAGTGCCTCCATAGCTTTAGTGCAAATACAACGGCACCCAACTCCAAGTCATGGGTGGTGCAATTCTTTTCATGCACCTTTAATTGTCGTGAGGCATAGGCAATCACCTTGCCCCTCTGCATAAGCACACAACCCATCCCGGTGTGCGATGCGTCACAATACACTACAAATTCTTCCATTCCTTCCGGAAATGTCAACACAGGAGCATTGCTTAGCTTCTGTTTAAGGATGTCAAAAGCTTCTTGCTGCTTAGGGCCCCAATTAAACTTTATATTCTTTCTAGTTAAAGAAGTTAGGGGTGCAGCAACCCTTGAGAAATTTTCGATAAAGCGTCTGTAGTATCATGCTAGACCTAGGAAACTGCAAATCTCCATAGGCGTCTTCGGCTCTTGCCAATTCATGACGGCTTCAACCTTGGCGGGATCCACTTGGATACCACGCTCACTGACTACATGTCCAAGGAATTGGACTTCTCGTAGCCAAAATTCACATTTAGAGAATTTGGCGTAAAGCTTTTCTTGATGAAGCAGTTTAAGAATACATCGAAGATGCTTCTCGTGGTCAGCTTGACTTTTAGAGTATATGAGGATGTCATCGATGAAGACAATGACAAATTTATCCAAATAAGGCTTACAAACGCGATTCATGAGATCCATGAATGCGGCAGGTGCATTAGTGAGCCCAAAAGGCATCACTAGGAACTCGAAATGACCATAACGAGTCCTAAATGCAGTCTTGTGCACATCTTCGTCCTTGACCTTCAATTGATGGTAGCCTGACCTGAGATCAATCTTGGAAAAGTAGCTCGCTCCTTGAAGCAGATCGAACAGATCGTCGATCCTGGGCAGAGGATACCTATTCTTGATTGTAACCTTATTAAGTTCACGGTAATCGATGCATAGACGCATCGAACCATCTTTCTTTTTGACGAATAAGATTGGTGCTCCCCATGGAGACGAATTGGGTCTAACAAAACCTTTGGCTAGCAGATCATCTAGCTGCGTCCTCAATTCTCTCATTTCTATCAGCGCCAATCTATACGGTTCTCTTGCAATAGGCGCTGCTCCTGGAATGATGTCGATATTGAATTCCACTTGCCTATCTGGTGGCAAACCAGGCAGTTCTTCCGGGAAAACTTCAGGATAGTCAGAGATGACTGGGATGTCTTCAATCTTGGGTTTCTCCTCACCAATGGTCACCTGTGCCATATAAATGACACATCCCTTCTTCAAACATCTGGATGCCTTTAGCATAGACACTTGCGCAGGCAATCCATGTCGAGTATCTCCCTGAATTGTAAGTGGTTCTCCAGACGAAGTCTTGATCACCACTTGTTTCTTGTTGCACACAATTTGGGCTTGGTTATGCGATAACCAATCCATACCCAATACCACGTCGAAACCAGCTAGCTTAAAGGGTTGCAGGGATAGAGGAAATGAGTGGTTCCTAATGGATATAACACATCCATCTAAGACAGTTGAGACTATTTCCATAGTCCCATCAGCTAACTCTACCTCAAAATTCACATTCAAGGCTCTAACAGGCAATTTTAATAACTCACAAAACTTATTATCCACAAAGGATTTATCTGCTCCAGAATCAAATAACACTCTTGCGAATACATCATTGATAAGAAACGTACCGATTATGACGTTGTCGTTGTCGTTCTGGATAGCCTCTTGAACATTCATCTGAAAGACCCTGGCATTGGTCTTTTTCCCTTCTTCAGCCTTCTTCACTAGCTTCGGGCAGTTAGTCTTGATGTGCCCTTTTTCATTGCAACTATAACAAGTTGCATCTTTGAGTTTCTTGCACTCAAGAGTCCTATGCTCAGAGGACTTGCAAATCCCACATGCCTTCGGCTGGGATTTCTGTTCATACCTGTACCTTCCGAAATGGTGCTTCTTGCAAACATTGCACTTGGGCCTATCGCCCGACTGTCGGTCATTCTTCTTGGTCTCTGATCCCTTCTTGTGGTCATGATTTCCCCGATGCTTCTTGCTTGTCCTACGTGAATCATCATCTTCACGTTTCCTTTTCTCCGTGTCAGCATTTCTCAGAGATCTCTGTCTTACTGCATCCAGTGTGAGAGACAGAGATATATCTGCCACGGATCTAACTGTAGCGGGCCTAGAAGCCTTCACGCTAGCTTTGATTTCTGGGGCCAGACCCCCAATGAAACGTGCGATCCGTTTAGGTTCCGGGGTCACAAGGTACGGAACCAATCTTGACAGGGTGTTGAAGCTTGTGAGATAAGCCTGGCAATCCAGGTTCTTCATGACCAGTGATAGGAAATCAGACTCTATCTTCTCAACCTCATGCTGAGGGCAGTAGTTTTCCTTGATGAGAGCAATAAATTGCTCCCATGACATGCTATACAAAGCAACCTTCCCTGAGGCTTGAACTAATGATCTCCACCATGCTAGGGCTTCGCCCTTAAATGACTGGGATACAAACTTCGCCACATCCCTTTCGGCACAACCACTTATGTCCACAACAGTGTCCATTTCGTCCAACCAGGTCATGCAATCCACAGCGCCTTTTTCCCCAGTAAAATCTCGGGGCTTGCAGGAAACAAAATACTTATACGTGCAACCCTTGGCGCGAGGTGCATCAGTGAACACTAATTTCTTGGGACGGACACTATTCTCATTTGATGAGTGTCGATCGTCATCCTTCTTAGGTTTAGACTAGGACGAGGGTGGTTTTCTGTGATGTTCAGAATGGGTTCTTGGCTTTGAGTGTGGTGCAGATCAGGTCCTGCTTCGAGACTCGCTATATTCTTCATATTGCCGATCTAAGGCCGTTTTAACAGCGTCGTCTACTAAAGCTTTCAATTCAGCGCCCGTTATATTAATTTGGGCGTTATCATTGTCATCCTCCTTTGATTAACTATTAACTCCATTTGGGTCAGCCATTGAGATCTTGATCTGCTACAAGGAATATGACAGAATTTTATTTAGGAGTTTATTATGGAATTGTCTTTTATGGCAATTCATTAACCATGGTAAACATAGACCATATTTGGTTAATTTGTTACTCACTTTTATTTAGGATTTGAATATAGCTTATCCTAATTACAAACAATATTGTTAGTGGCACAAAATCCTAGTCACATGGACGTTTTATCAGCCAAGATTTCAGAGAATCAAGGCATGAAGGTTTGAACCATAGTTCTTTCACCCCTTTCTTGACAGGGAGTCATAGACTACAACTGTCTGTTGTCTTATATGACAATAAGTATGGCCCGTAGGCACTACATCACTAATGGATGTTTGATAAGTGATCATCTTAATTGATGATTTAAACCCATGATTTATAAATCATTAATTTAGGTCTTGGAATCCTTTTGAAGGATTCTTATATAAGAATGACGCGTGTGATTTTAACGAATCACGTCTGCCAGGAGGGTTAACATGTTTACACCGGTTAACCGGAATCTGAATCCTTTAATCAGGTCTTACCATCTTGGCCGGGTCTATAATGACACCAGGCTAGGTTTCACCACTAAGATTCTTTATTTATTAACTGGTAGGCAGATTAATTTAAAAGGAATGATTTTTGATTTATTTATTTCATATAGTTATGCATATAGTGACAGAGATGAAATTTATAAACTTAACATTCCAATATATATAAAAAGTTACATACTGCCCTAAACGGGACTTTTAAACAGACATATTACCTACGCAGAGGTTATACGAAAAACAAGTCCTCACAGGGACCAAATACTAGGATAGATGTCCGCGCAGGGACTAAAAGGCAAGTCCACGCAGGGACTAAAACAAATAAATGTCCACACAGGGACTAATACAAATAAATGTCCACACAGGGACTAATACAAATAAATGTCCACACAAGGACTTGATTAAAATAGGAAATACAGTAGAACATATAAAGACTAATGATCTCGCTTCTTCTTCCCCTTTAGCAGGTTTGCTAAGCCCTTGAGGAATCCACGATTGTTCTTACGTTCTTGCTCAAAATCTCGTTCTACCCTATTTAAACGGTGGAGGATTTCTTCCTGCTCCGGTGGGGAAAAACGTGGCTGCTGCGACGGTTGTTGAACCGGAGGTCTAGTAGGTGTTGGATACCCATGAGCTGAGTATCCTAATCCCCAAGGATTTCCATAAGGTCTTTCGGGATGGAGGGCGTTGTAATTGGCCGCTACCAAGTATGGGTCGGCGTCAGCATAATAATAGTGAGTGTGAGTCGGCAACTCAAAAGGGTTATACGCTGTGGATCCGGCGTATGCAGGTATCGGGTTATCATAGCCGAATAGTGGCGGAGGTGGTACAACTGGTGCAGAATTCACCTCTGCGGGGTGGTTCGAAGGTTCATCCATTTGTGGGTCTTCAGGCAGTGGCGGGAAATGACTTGCACTCGAGTGGTGAGGGGTGCTAAAGTGAAATTCCCCTCCTCGCGTGGACATCCGCGCGCCTGATCTCCTACGC
Source organism: Helianthus annuus (assembly GCF_002127325.2). NCBI lineage: Eukaryota > Viridiplantae > Streptophyta > Magnoliopsida > Asterales > Asteraceae > Helianthus > Helianthus annuus. The sequence continues at coordinate 85,686,376 of NC_035437.2, read as the reverse complement.
CTTGGCGGATCTAGAGGTGCTTGATGAACTGGTGGCAGTGGAGGCGGTGGCGTAACTGCCACGAAACGCGAATCCTCGGAAGGATCCTGCTGCTGCTGCTGGTGAGGTGATGAATGGTGAGAGGGTGTAAAGTACCACTCGCACTGGTTAAACCTCGCCTGGTAACTGTCTGGACCCTGATAGGGTGTTCCGTGGAAGGATGACCCATCAGAGATCTCGATAGGATGGTTGGGGGTACCTCTTGCAGGTTCGATGGGATCCGTGTCCTCGTCCATATCCATCGCATTGTCTTCGAAGAAATGGTCCTCTGGTCCTAGTGGGTTAAAACCTACTGGTTCTTGGACATAGTCTGCCGGGTTGAACTGGCCTTGGAAGAAAGAGTGGGATCACCATAGGAACGGTGCGAAACAGAACGCTGGAGAGGTATGAATGAAGGTTGAGGGTTACTGGGCTCGTTTTCCGAGTTCGGCCCAAAAGAGTGACGGTATGAAGGCGTCGAACTGTGAGAGGTAGACCGTCTGGCAGGCTCAAAGAGGTTCCTCATACGCCTCTAAGGTTCTTCACTCCTTGTGCTGGAAGGAGCTCGCATATGTGAAGGTCCGGCCTCGTGATCATTGTGAGTAGTGATCGGCCCTTTGCCTCTTCCTCCTCTTCTAATTGTTGGTGGCATATTTCCTGCTTAAGCAATTTTAAATCAACAACAAAAATAAAAGACAAACTAGAACAACAATTCGAATTTGTCCTATGTTCTTGTCTAGACTCAAGTATGTGCAATTGTGTCATTGAGATTAAACACATAAGGATAGTGTATAATTCACTCAACGTTGGCTCTGATACCAACCTGTCACACCTCGATTTCCACACGTTTCACCGGTGGGGGATTACCATGACGTAGTTGGCAAGAATATAGTCAAACCACACAATATTTAAATGCACAGCGGAAGCATAAAGATAGATATATTTCAACCATCGAATGTAATATCCAAGTATCACAAGTAGTCGAAATAAATCCACAGGGGATCAAAATAAAAATAGAAATATTGTTCAACAGATAGTGGCATCCCAAGCTTGCGAGACTCTAACGATGCTAAGGAGTGGCCAGCCTATTTCGTGTAGAACCTGCATTTAATCTTTTTGGGGAAAATACGTCAGTTTACACTGGTAAATACATTCAACCGACACTTTTGTAAAAGGTTTATTAAAATTGATTTGAATGCACAAGGCACAAACTCTTTATAACTTGGGATAATTAATTAATTAAATCTTGTAAAAGAATTACATGTTCACTATGCGTTCAGTCGCCCGGGTCGTGCCGGGTTTAAGGTTAATTAACACACCACATAGCATAAAACCGTGGTGGGAAAACCAACGGTTATACCTTTATAAATATAGACACATTGTCGGGTGTACGCCTACACCCGCGTGTCAAGGTCGTGGCCATTTCGTAAAATGATGCCAAGGATATCCGGGACATGGTCATTAAGCTCCCAAAAGCGTAAAGCCAACAAAAGCAATTTTTATACGGGTCGCATTGATAATACCCAACTACTAATGAGTTAGGGTCAATTGCCCGACCAAGCGGTATTTTATATACCGTAACCCAAGCCCGTATAACGGAAAATAAGTTAAAAGTATTTACCTGAGCAAGTAATAACCTCAATAAACAAATGCAAGTATCTTTTACTGGTCTCCTATTCTGGAACGAAGGTTTAGAACAACCTATTAGAATCCTAACGGGTCTTTAATTTAGTCTTAGCTTAGACCAGTCAGTTTTCGAATGATAAATACGGTTTAATCGCGTGAAAGGCGAAAACCGGGAATGGAATGTGGTTTGGACCCAACAAGTTTGAAGACTTGTTTTATATGGGTGATATAAACACATTCTGGATTTTTAAGTAAAAACTATAAGGTTTGACCCGTTTCGGCTAGTCTATGTAAACTAGTTACATAAACCGAACCGTACGCGCAAATGGCGTAACGGGTAACCGTAGGAGTCCTACACTGGTTTCCTAAGTTAATATGCTCTAAAGAGGTTGTGGTATCAGTAGGATACCTTCCATTATGCCCCATAACGAGTTAAATCCCAATATACACCCCGTAGGGGTATTTCGGTCATTTTAAAGATTATAAAAGAGATTTCCGAGTTCTACAGGAAATCTGAGTTTTCCGAACAGGTTATAAAGTTTAAAATACTTTATTTATTATTTAAAATCAGTAGCAACTGGATTCGGGTTCAAATACCATGTAGAACTCATTTTACGTCCGAAAAGGGTATATTCGGTATTTACCGAATCAATGCCATAACCGCAGGTTATGAGCAGGTTAAAAATAATTAAAAATCTTTAATAATCCCAAAATATTATTTTACATCAGTGTGTAAAAGGGTTGGTGTCGAAATTTGGGTTTAGATAGGTTTTATGCTAATTGCGTCGTTTAATTACTAAAGTTTCCGTAATTGCGCTATTTAGCATAACTCCTATTCTAGCCCTCGGATTGACATGAAATTTTAGGGACATGCTTAGAAATCAGTAACTAAGGTTATTGTCCCTTCACATTTCCAAAATTCTCGTTTTAAAGTTAAAAGGGCATTATGGTCAATATTTAAGCATATAACGGAAATGTGCAAACGACTCGGACAAACAACAAACCGGTCACAGAGGGTTATACCATCATGTAACCTGGTCTTAAGAGAGTCCTAAGGCATATCTAAATCATACCATAACGGGTCAGAACTGAAGTCAACGCGAAAGTCAAAGCTTTGCGACTTTCGGTTCCGTACCGGGTCAAAACAGTAAATGGTCGGATCAAACAAGCTTAGACCAGTTATAATACTTATTATCATGTTATATGATTGTCAAAACAGGTTACACGCCATCTACATTACTGATTATGCATAAAATCGAAAGTTAGCATTCTGTTGACTTTTTCTAAGCAACTTTGACCCGATATTTGGACTAGTTAGAGTGGGAATCAGAGGGTGCCCTTTTAAGGGTTTAATGCCCACATGATTACCAACGTATAACTACCTTTGTTTCGATTAATCACTGGACCATTTGTGATTAACCGTTAAGTCAATCGTTAATTACGACGGATTGACTTTTAAGCTATAACTAAGCAAAAACTAAACCACAAAGGGTCAAGCACACTTACAGAAGTTTGGTACACGACCAGAGATGCTAGGAGAGTGTTCTTGAGCTCCAGAAGTGATCAAGAAAGCAGATTGAGATGTGAAGAACAATGTTGCAACTTAAGGCCCTTTTATAGTAGTTTAGGCACCTTAGATCTTTGCCAACAAGTGCTACAAGTGTTCCTAGATGATCAACATCTGTCCCTGAGTGCTAGGGGACGTTTAGGGGACGCACATGCTCATAATAATGGCTACAAAGTCAGTTAAAACAACAAACAGTGCTTTTGTCCGACTTTTCTGCATCTGGGAGGCTGACGCGGCCCGCGTCCATAATCCTTCATCCTTTACGCGGCCCGCCTGAATCCTAATGTCAGAGACCATATCTTTCCTATCAGCGCGGCCCGCGTAAAGTCCTTTAGTAACCTTTACGCGGCCCGCCTGAGGCCTGTTAGCAAGATTTTCAAATCTTTTTCATTATTGCAGTTGGCCTTTGGCGTTTCGAATGGGTAACTTTGCGTTTTGGGCCTCTTTTATTTACGTATAAGGGCCTCGTGACTTTTACCCGCACCGTTAAGTCCTCGGTTAGTTTATTACTACCCGAAAAGTCCTAACTTTCAATGTTGACGCTTTTAACCCCTCGCAGACGAATTTGATCATAACTTTCTCGTTTTAAAACGGAACCTTGCGAAATTTATATCATACATTCTAGTGAGCGTAATTTACTGTTACAAAGTCTTGGGTTTGTTAAAGGGTCACTCAGAGGTATAACTTAAACATGCTAACACATTTAACCCTTGTAGTTTGTAATCTCTCACTTTCTTCCACATTTCGTTCTGTACGATCCACGATTTATTCGTTTGAAGGTACGAGCATCATTTAGGGTTACTATACAGTATATTTATCCCTCGTTGACATTTTGAACCCTCGGATTCACATACTTTCAATGTTTGTCAACTTTAGTCCTTATTTAGCATTCATTACCACGTGTAAACTTATGACACGTGTCAATACATTATAGGACGCAAAATTTCGAGGTGTTACAGCTGGTTATGCGTGAACGCTTTTCATACTATATGTATGCTAAACTTGTGTACTCACCTTTACATTATTGTATTGACTTTATTTTAACGTATGTGATAGGTTGATGATTATCGTATGCTGCAAATGGATAGGAAGTCTAGAAACCCACAATAAAATCTAGGTTGTCGGACTTGTTTTGTTTGAGAGACATGATATCTGTATGACATTTGTTGGAATGTTTGTTTAATATGGGATATTAAACTTGTTAAATATTGGTAATGAATAGTCGTTATGGATTCTCTCGAGCAACCTATTCGCATCATGCCGCACCCCGATGATTCCGCCATCGGTTGGGGTGTGACATAAATGATTGATTAGTTTTCATCAAGAAGATCTGCTCGTGTTATGTGCCAGTCAGATTCGGTCTTCGGAGCAATACGAAGTATGTGCGAAGATGTGGACTAATGCTGCTACAAATGTGAAAGAGTATCGGCTGAGTGTTGGTACTAACACTAGAGCAGGTGCAGGTGCGAGTAGTGCCTGAGGAAATGCTTGAAGAATGATTGAAGGCTTATACAATAGGGCTAGGGTTATTGATATCTTTGTTAAAATCCGGACTAGGGACAAACAGGTACAGTGTCTTTTCTTATTATTTTAAATTAATTTTTTATGTTTTTGTAACTTGTCTATTTATACTAATAATCGAAGAACAAACGTACATATTATTAAAAGTAACTTACATTAATTATTATTATTATTATTATTATTATTATTATTATTATTATTATTATTATTATTATTATTATTATTATTATTATTATTATTATTATAAGTTGACACTATTTATTGCGTGGGATGTGGATAGTCATTATAATAATTTTTTAACTTTATTTATTTTGTTATTTATTATTATAGCTAATTTGATTATGTTTTTTTTTTTCTTATAACTTTTAAGGTACGGTTAGGTATGAGCTCGGTACCGTACTAATACCGAAAGTACCGATCCTGAAAATCGCAAAAAATGGGTACCAATTCTGGTACTGTAAGTGCTCGGTACAATACCATATCGAAAATACCAATCCCAAAAAACGCAAAAAGTGGGTACTGGATTGGTACCAAAAATGGCCCGTAAGGTTTGATTTCGGTACCGCGTACCATTTGCTGATCCCTAGGTACGATGCCTTATTAAATTTCCAAGTATGCCGTTTTGGCATGCCGATTTTTATATATGTCTCGATATAATTTTGTTTTTTGAAAACCGCGTTGTGAGTCGTATTCCAAGTAAAAAAAATAAGAAAAAAAATGTCTTACTATGTTCAAAAAACTAAGTTTGTCCACATTTTTGAACAAGGAAAAATTGGGTTTTTTTTAAGCAGGAATTGTGCTATTCTCCCAATTTCCAAGTTTGAAATTTGAGTAATTAGCAAACAACACACTATTGAAGTTCTCCAACTGCTATTTATAAAAGATCTTTAAGTTATCTTCAATCAACAAACATCATGTAGGTTTATTATGTTTTATATCCAAACTTGAACAGAGGATAATCACATGCTAACTGTCTCGCATAAGGCATGAAGAATCCAAACTAACTGATGCGAGAAATGTCGACATCTTCCAGCATCTTAAATGTTTCTGCAGCACCAAACTTTCTCCACTCTTCACCTGAAGGAGTAGCATGTTCATTATCACTGTCATCATCATAAACGCCTTCATGTTCACCTTCAGAATGAGTTGTTGATGGATCTTTAACACTTTTTGAAATGCAATTTTTTGTTGCAAGCATCTTCACCCGTCCATGGTGTGAGATTTCAACAGTCGTGTCGCTGTTCTCGTCTACTGGGAGAGGTTGTTTCCAAGGTTCCCCGTCCATCCGCATGTATGTGCAGTCTGCGCCGCCCTTATGGAACTCAAATCTTACTCGGTGTGTCTGAACACAGACAAAAAACAAAAACAAAATCAAATCAAATTTTGTTTTCTAATACTTAAATACTATAAATTTTGGACGCGATCATAACCTGCGCAAGACGTGTCCCATGTCCCTTTCCCTTAGGTGCAAGCAGAAAGAGCCCATGCCATGCGTCTCTGAATCCAACAATCTCTATAAGTCCGTCATCAACATATGGTGGTGTAAGAACCTGAAAGAAAACATTAAATAATATGCCTTTAAATTTTTGAAGACCACGTGGCCAACAAAAGGTGTGTTTACATAGGATTCGGATCAACGGAAAACTCCTACGAGTTATGAGAACTTAGAGATCTCGGCCTTCCCGTGCGAGTTTTGCCCCCATTTTTTTCACACCCATAGATTAAAATGTTACAAAGAGGGCCGTAAAAAAAATTCAAAGTAGTAATGTTTTTCGGCCCCTTACAGCTAGCATTTTCCTATTTGTGGTAAATCTAACTTGATTTTTTTTTTCTTTTTTTTTTATTTGGAAAAGTTGATTTTTTTTCCAGGATTTTTGGTAAAAAAAAATGTGAAAAACCTTTCGTAAGGCCAATTCTCTAAGTTCTCACAACTCATACAAGTTTTAATTTTACCCTAACCCTATATATATAAAGTCAAAAAGATAAGAAGGGGAGAGGTACAAAGACAATCAAGTTAGGTTTATCACAAATAGGAGTATGGAAGAATAGTAAAAATGATACTAACCTCACCAGTTTTGTTTTGTTTTGGATTTGGTGTTCCCCAAGGATTTAGTCCCCCAGAGAAGCTAGGCAAGTTAAGGCATAAAATTGACCTGATACTGCAAGTCAACAAGGATAATGTTACGTTGGAACAATAGTTAATTAAATAAACATATGCCAGAAATCAATTGACCAGTGCACCAAAAATAGTAGGTAAACTTTCGTTTTGCTCCCTGTGGTTTGGTCACTTTAACGGTTTTGCCCCAAACCTTTAAAAATAGCCATTTTCCTCCAATAGCTTGCTATGGTTTTTTCATTTTGCTCCCTGCTGCGGGGAGCAAAATGGAAAAACAGACAATTTGGATGGAGTTAGAGGCGGGGAGCAAAATGGAAAAACCATAGCAAACTATTGGAGGAAAATGGCTATTTTTAAAGGTTTGGGGCAAAACCGTTAAAGTGACCAAATCACAGGGAGCAAAACGGAAGTTTACTGTATATATTATTTATTACCTATGATGTATCTTGAGTTCTTTCCATCCCCCATGCCTTTGCATAATCTTAACCTTCATAATCTGGGCTATATTCCTGTCATAAAAATAAATTATCATAAGTTAATATTTCATAATACCCAAATCAACCTACTTAGAAAACAAAAACTAGCCAAATCAACTTATTTCTTGAAGGATGAGTCATGATTGCCACATATACAATATATTAACCAACCCAATTGCATCCCTAGTCTCCTTTTATATTTCATGAAACGAGCAATGTTTAAGAACTCACTTTGATGATGGTTGGAAGAGAGGCGCCGCAAACCAACCTTGAGCGCAACCGATCTTTGCATATGTGCTCTACAGAGAAAACCACATGATCACTATGGAGACATAGTTTCCCTGCACACGCACATGGATACCTGTATTAAATGATAAAATGCTTATATCATACCTGATTCGTCAACTGGTTTTTGAATTTTTCTGGATGCAACTTGCGCTCACAATGAAATGCATACGATACTTGAGCATCCATGCCTATGTACCACAGATTTTTACAAATTAAATAAGTGATTTTATAAGATTTACCACAAAAAGACTCAAGAGTTGACTTACCCATGCTGAAATAGTTCCAGAATCCACCACGAAATGTGTTATAACCTGACTGAGAACATTTACCAAGTGCATGTGAATAAAAATGCAACAAGCAATTTTCAAATTTTACAGAACAAAAACAACTTTTTATTATTACCACATTAAGTTCATCAGTATCAGACACGCGATTGAATGCATGCAAAGAATGTGGTAACTCGAGGGGTGCAATGGGATCACAAGAGCCGGCAGATTTCATCCTCATAAGAATGTGCCAGCTGCATTTGCGTTATATGGAAAGTTGATTGCAAATATAAAGTTTATTCATTTCGAAATCTATCGATAGAAGAAAAAATAGGGATACCTGTCTATCTCCATTTCTTTTCCTTCAGAAACTTGCTCCAAGAATTTTAAAACAGATCCACGATCGGTTCCTGGATTCTTCTTTCCCTGAATCTCAAAACATCATAGTTAAATTTTTTTTAAAACAACAAAGGATTTATACTTTATAACAGAAAATGTGTTAAAAGTGTGCACATTACTGCTTTATAGAACAGGTAACCTTAAGTTGAACTGATATTAATTATTAAATTAAGTTAACTATTGTTAGAGGTGACAATTCAGGCTATACTTTGACTCCAACAGGTCAACCAAGTATTCTGTTAAAGATTAAATAAAATGGAAACAGGTTGAATAGGTCAAACGGGTCGAAAGTCACTCAATGTCTATTTAAAATGCATAGAACACCCTAATTTTTTTTTTAAAAAAGAATGTAGGTCACCACTTTAACAGTATTGCTTTTAAATTCTGTAAATGTACATATACATACATATGTAAAACTTTTAGAAAATAAAACGAAAAAAAGTGTTTGTGGGTCAGTTGGACCCACTAAAAATTAGCCCTCCGGACCTGAACCGGAACCCAAACCCGATTTGACCTGTTACCCAACCTGTCTATTTTGCTACTTGTAGCTATTACAGAAGAAGGTTGTAAATAGAAGCACGCCTTCCAATTTATGATCGACCTTGATCATATTATACACCTGCAAGTTCCATCCTTTATTCGCCCTAAAGAATTAAAAGATAACCAAGGTAACTCTTACCCAACCAAATGCAAATGGGAGATTGTTTCCGGTCCCTAAAGGCACGGTTGCTATTGGTGGCGGATAGGGTAATTTCAGATCACTAACAACTCCAAGCAGCCAACCAGCAGTTCCATCTCCTCCAGCAACCTGTCCATGTCACCATTATTCATTTTAAACATAGATACAATCTTGGTTTTAAAGGTTGCGCTTGGGGAGCTGGAAAACGCCTCATGTATTTCTCTGGTCAAAATTAGAGTTGTTCAAAAAGCGTGGCTCGCTCGCTTAAACCAATTTATTGTTCTTGTTTCTTACAACTATCCAAAATTTTTGTAGATAAAAAGAATTTGTTTGATACAAGAACAATAAAGAATATCTCTTTGTTTCTGATATTATAATAGAAATGCACGAGCTGGCTATAGCTTTTTTGGAAGCCGAACTTGAGCTCAACATTTCGGCTCGTTTAACATCGATCCCAACTTGGCCTGGCACGACTCATCTTGTTTACAACCCTCGTCAAAATCAGGGTTTGTATCATATGCAAAAACAATCAAAGGATATTGATTAAAGTTTATTCACTTTTGGGACTTGAAAGCCTCAGAGCAAGTCGCGCTTTTTCAATCTCGAATAAATATGTAACCTACACAATGCAATGCAATGCAAATTCAATTTGGATAAACAAACTCACAATTACTCGCAACTGCTTCTCAATTTTAGCAGCCAATTTATCTCCATCAACTTTGAGCTTTTCCAAAGTTAGGTACATTCTACGCAACACTTGATCAGGAGCATCTTCACCCAAATCAAAAACCTGATTTTGATTCAACACAGAACGGTATGTAATAAGAAGTTGGCCACCCAACTGACCACCACTTTTGGAGTTGATAAACACGAGTGTCGGACATGCAGGTGGTTCAGAAAGATCCTCAACAGTTCCACCGGCAACAAGTATGTAATCCGGAATGTAGAATTTGTTTAAAAACTCCTTTTCAGAAGACGGATGCTGGTTCTTCATTTCTGGAAGCAAAAATCATACGAAAATGAGTTGTAAAGTAAACACAGGTTCAAACAATTTGAAATTCGGGATTTTAAGGAGCGAAGTAATTTAGGTCAAACTTTGGGGGAATCATTGACGTACCTTCCAGCTTCGGAGACGAGATGAAGAAGGTGAGTGTTGAAGTTTGACTTGAATCTTTGATATTTTTTTTAATTGTAGTCGCTGCCAATTCGTGAAGAGATTCTGAATAAAAGAAGATGCAGAAGTATGTATAGTGTGGTGGGGTGGATGCCACTGATTGATGATGGTGTAATTTAATGGCAGGGTCAAACATGTGATGAAAGAGAAATTGACAAAACTAATACATTTAGATATTTGTAGTTTTTTTTTTTTTTTTTTTTTTTTTTTTTTTTTTTTTTTTAACTTCGGCTCTGTATACATAGGAACATGGGTGTCCATGTTTCGGTTTGGTTTTATTATTATTATTATTATTATTATTATTATTATTATTATTATACGTATAAAAATAAACTCTTGATAAATAGTATTTTATAAATATTTATTATTTATTTTTATTTGTAGTAATAAATTAGATTGTATAATTTGTTTTTTAGTAAAAAAACTCTTAATGAATAGTTCTTTATAATTTTTTAAATTTGTTTTTTATTTGCAGTAATAAATTTTATTATATAATTTATACATATAAAAATAAACTCTTGATAAATGGTACTTTACAAATATTTATTATTTGTTTTTATTTGTAGTAATAAATTTGATTGTATAATTTGTTTTTTAGTAAAAAAAAAACTCTTGATGAATAGTTCTTTACAAATTTTTATATTTGTTTTTTATTTGTAGTAATAAATTTTATTATATAACTTTTTTAGTGATAAATAAACTCTATATGAATAGTACTTTACAATTTTTTATAATTTGTTATTTATTTGTAGTAATAAATTTTATTATATAATTTGTTTTTAGTGATAAATAATAGTTGCTAATATTTAAGTTTTTGTTTTTTTTTACATTTATTATTTAGTAAATTACTTTTTGAGTCCCTGTGTTTTAGTGGTTTTAACTACTTGAAACCAAAAAAAAAAATTTAACGCCCTGAGACCCTAACCCCTCATTTTATAACGTTTTGAGTCCAATTTATATCATGTGTACTTTTTATTTTGGACTCAAGTGGTTAAAAGCACTAAAACACAAGGACTTAAAACGTTATAAAATGAGCGGTTAGGGACTAAGGGCGTCAAACTGTTTGATTTTGGACTCAACTGTTAAAACCATTAAAACACAAGGACTCAAAAAGTAATTTACTCTTTATTTTTTAATTTGTTTTTTTAGTAATAACTTACGTTCGTTAACTTTTTAAAATATATAAAACTGTATCTATGCTTATTTATTTTTAACATTCTAAGTTATTTGGTCGTGTGTTGTGACGATGTGTTACTGTGGACATTGTATCGGTTCGGTTCGGTTCGTTACAATACTGATACGATACATGCACTCTGTATATAAATCAATATGTGATTTACATTAATCGAAAACGATGAAGACGAACATCGGTACCGACACCGATGGATCAATCAGTTCAGATTATCACGATACTTGTACTGATATTCGTTTATTGTTGTGGACAGAGTTGTATAAATGATTTTTTTTAAATCCGTAAACCACAAAAATATTATACATATGAAAATAAACTCTTAATTAATAGTACTTTGCAATTTTTTATTATTTGTTTTTATTTGTAGTAATAAATTTTATTATATAATTTGTTTTTTAGTGATAAATAATAGTTGCTAATATTTAAGTATTGTTTTTTTTTTAACTTTTATTATTTATTATTCATTTTGTTTTTTAGTAATATCTTGTGTTCGTTAAGTTTTTAAAATATTTAATTCGTATCTATGCTTATTTATTTTCTAACATTTCAAGTTATTTGGCCGTGTGTTGTGACGATGCATTACGGTGGGCGTTGTATCGATTCAGTTTGTTACAATGTCGATACGATGCATACACTCTGTATAGAAATCAATACGTGATTTACATTAGTAAAAAACAATAAAGACGAACATCGGTACCGACATTGATGGATCAATCGGTTTATATTATCACGATACTTGTACCGATATTCATTTATTGTTGCAAACAGAGTTGTATTAATGTTTTTTTAAACCGAAAACCACAAAAATGAATACAAGTACTGGCATGCATGTTGTTTGATATGGTAGCGATATTGTGTCAGTTTATCAAAAGAAAAATGAAAAAAAATTATTGTTACCCAAACCAATGTTGTTCACTTAGTTCACTACGGTAGCTGCACGATATCCGTTATTAAACAAAAAACCGTGAAAAGAATACATACAATTACCGATGTTGTTCGGTTTGTACGGTATGGTATGATAGCGACACAGTGTCAGTTTATCAAAAGCAAAATCAATAAAAATAAATACAAATACCAATATAGATGATGTTCAGTCGGTTTCGATACGGTTTGGTACAATAGCGGTACCCGCTGCGAAGCGCGTTAGAATCTCGCTAGTTAGTATTAATCGAAACTGTAATCTAAGTCATCAGTTAATTTGTTGGTTTTCGGTTCGATGAGGTTAATAACCAAATCAAACAATAGCTAAATTTTTACTTAGAAATACATGTAATGGAGTGTAAGGCCGCCTACGTACCTTGAACACATGAATAGGATCTATCGCTCCAACAACTGACTCACGTGGGGTGCGAAATCCACCACGCGAAGCGTACCGCTGTGTAGGTCAAGAAACAGAAGGTGTAGAAGAACAGAGATGAGATTCAAATTGTAAATACACCAATGGTCTGTTTGGTATGGGGTAATGGAATGGACGAAGGAATGGAATGGACGAGATAATGGAATGGATGAGGGAATGCAATGGATCATTACCATTCCATGTCTTGTTTGATTACCATGTGTAAATGGATTGAATTATTACTGTGTATTGTTCGGTAGGTAAGAAAAATGGAGTAATAAAATCAGCGGTGAATGGTGGTGGTGGTCGGTGGTAGTGATTGTGGGTGGTTATAGATGGCGTGGTGGGTGTCGGCAGCGGCGATGGGTGGTGGTGGTGCCGGCGAGTGGCGATGACGACGAGTGGTGGTGGTGGCAAGGTGGCCGTTTGTAACACCCTAATCGCGTAATATGCAACAACACGCGGCGGAAACATTAGGGAGTCACGTTACAAATTGTTTCACAACACATGGTACTTAAAGTTTTGTATTATTGAATTAATTGATTACATTGTCTTGGAAGATAACAAATAGTACACAACAATTGTCTTGTAGATTTTAAAGTCACTAAGGCCAAGTCTGCCCTATGTGAAGTCTGCTCAAGTCAAACATAAGCACCTAAAACATATGTGAAAATAGGTACGTCAGCATAAAAATGCCTATGAGTAACATAGGTTTTGTGATGAAGATTCATGGCTTTGATTGTGAAAATAGGTACGTCACCATGAACCTTTGAAAAATGTTTTCTTTTGTAAATATCATATGAAAATCAAATGATTTTAATGAATGATGCATGGTTAACTTAATAACCAAAATATGTCTTTTGTAAAAGAGGTCATGTCTTTGTATAAAGTGTGTCATGTCTTTATATAAAATGTATCTTGTCCTTGTATAAAATATGTCATATGTAAAACAATGTCTTGTGAAAATATGGCATGTCTTTATATAAACCAAGTGTCATGTATAAACCAATGTCTTTGTGTAAACCAAATGTTATGTATAAATAATGTCTCGTGTAAACCAAGTGTCATGTATAAACCAAAGTCTTGGACAAAATGTGTCATGTGCAAACCAATGTCATGTATAATCAATGTCTTGTATAATAAATGTCGAGTAATAACCAATGTCTTGTATGGTAAGTAAAAAGTCTTTACTTAAACCGCATGTAATAATGTCTTGTATAACCAAAAGTCTTGTGTAACCAAATGTCGTGTACAAAACAATGTCTTTGAATAAACAAAGGTTTTGTTTAATTCAAATGTTATGTTTTGAAAACCATTGCGTTTATTGTTATAAACATTTATCAGTTTTGTTGGCGAATACATTTAAGCCTTGTCATCTGTCGGATAAACCCTTATAAAGACAAAGGTTTATCAAATGTTCATCGGATTCTGTCATTCCCCAATGGATACTTCCAAACAAACTAGGAAGCGGGAATGAGGTTATGAAACCTATGGTACCATAGCATACTACCGGTCGGCGGGATAATGTTAATGAATGTATCTTGTCTCGTTCAACATACCAAAATGTCATAATCAACGTAAGCATGTTATGTAAAATGTCTTTGTAAACCATGTACTAAGTATGCTAAGTCAACATACAAAGTAAAGTGTTCATGAAATCAAGGTGCTAGACATGCTAAGTCAACATATGAAGCAAAATGGATCCTTAAAATCAATGTGCTAGGCATGCTAAGTCAACATACGAAGCAAAAGGGCAATTGAAATCATTGTGCTAGGCATGCTAAGTCAACATACGAAGCAAAATGCAATTGAAATCATGTACTATATGTGTACTAGATGAACATAGCATGTATATGTCATGAAAACATGAAAGTAACAATAATCACATATGTTTCACCCCAAAATATTTGAAAGCACTAAAAGAGGGGATCTATGTACTCACTTGAGATTACGTAATAGTCTTGTAGTAAAGATCAAACAATGCTTGAAGGAACAAGAAATCAAGTGGCACCTAGTATCGGAATACTATGTTTATAAGTCGGGACTAAACCAGTGGATCAGATAGAATGAGGTTTCATAAACCAAATGAGTGTTGGAACTCATATGAATGATTTAATAAACCTAACATTCTGATTTGAAAGTAATCCTAAGTGATTTTAACCCGTTACGACTCGTTAAGGTAATTTACGCTACTTTAACGTGTCGTTTGCGTAAATATAAAGTCGGATGGTTAGATATGTGCTATGGTAAGTCTTAAATGCCCAAACATGTTTGAAAATGTTATTACATCATTTTATATGTCAAAAATTTGATTACATACGCTTAAAACGGATTAATACGTAAAAGGGCATTTTGTTCATTTTCTAAGGGCATATAAACGACTTATCACATAACTAACAAAACGAAGTGACCATAAGGTATAACCTCAGTAGGTTATTCCCTATACAACTATGGTCACAAATAAGTGTTTGGTCGGATCCTAAGATCGACCAAACGGGTCGGATTCGAAAGTCAAAGCGGTGGTCAAGACCGCTCGACTTACGACCCTAAATAAGCACTAAACTAGAAGTAACGAGTTAAACATGTTTAACTAAGTTGAAAAACTAATTTGGTATCAAAACAAAGTGTTTTGATACCCGAAAATAGTTCCGTCGTAAAATGCACATACTTATGCATTTTGACCGAAACTTTGACTCGTCACTTCGACTAGTAAACGTGGTAATCAGTAGGTATAATCGCAAGGGATTATAACTATCGTGATTATGATCACGTTGCAAAGTTCAATTGAAGTTTGACTTGACCAATTCATGGTCATAACTGAAAGTCAAACGGTAGTCAAATTGTTTGACTTTCAGCTTAAAATAGCTAAAAGAAATGAACAAGACTAAGATAGAACACTTATTTGTGTTCTAGGATCCAAGAATGCTCAATAGGAAGCCTCCAAAAGATGGTAGCCTCCAATTTAGAGCATAGATGAAGATAGAAAGCAAATGAGCAAGTGTAAGCCTTGGAAAAGCTTGCTATTTATAGCCAAAGAGAGTGTCACACCCCGATTTCCACGTGTCTTACCGGTGGGCCCGGTGGGGGGATTATCGTGACGTAGTTGGCAACAATATAGTCAAACCACACAATATATGAATGCACAGCGGAAGCATAAAGATAAATATATTTCAACATTAACTGTAATATCAAAGTATCACCATTGTTGAAATAAAATCCACAGGGGATCAATAATAATAACAAAAGTATTGTTCAACAGACGAAGGCATCCTTAAGCTTGCGAGACTCTTTTAAGATGCTAAGGAGATATAGCCAGCCAATTACGTTTAGTACCGCATTTAATCTTTTTGGGAAAATACGTCAGTTTACACTGGTAAATACATTCAACCGACACTTTTGAAAAATGTTTATTAAAATTGATTTGAATGCACATGGCACAAATTCTTTTATAACTTGGGAGAATTATTTAAATATATAATCTTGTGAACGAATTACATGTTCCTTTTTGCGTTCAGTAGCCCGGATCTAGTCCGGGTTAAAGATTAATAGACACACCACAGCGATCTATTTATGCACTGACGAGTGTACGCCTACACTCCGCGCTTAGGTCGTGGCCATTTCGTAAAATGATGCCAAGGATATCCGGGACATGGTCATTAACCCCCCAAAGGCTTTTAAGTAACAAGACTGTTTAAACGAGCCGATCAAATTTATTCAATTACCCACTCAATCGGTGGAGAATTTGATGCCCGATCAAGCGGTATACTATATACCGTAACCCAAGCTCGTATAACGGAAATTAAGTTAAAAGTATTTACCTTTGCAAGTATAAATCCTTAATCTAAATAAATCGCAGATAGCTTTTACTGGTCTCCTATTCTGGAACCAAGGTTTTAAAATAACCTATTAGAATCCTAACGGGTCTTTAATCTAGCCGTAGCTTAGACCGGTCAGTTTCAAAGGATAGATACGGTTTAATCGTGTGAAAGGCGAAAACCGGGAATGGAATGTGATTTTGACCCAACAAGTTTGAAGACTTGTTTTATAGGGGTATAATAATCAAACTCTGTATTTTGGGGTCAAAACAATATGGTTTGACCCGTTTCAGCTAGTTTATGTAAACTAGTTACACAAGCCGAACCGTGTGCGCAAAAGGCGTAACGGGTAACCGTAAGAGTCCTACACTGTTTTCCTAAGTTAATATGCTTTAAAGAGGTTGTGGTATCAGTAGGATACCTTCCATAATGCCCGTAACGAGTTTAAGTTCATATTATGCCCCGTAGGGGTATTTTGGTCTTTTTAAAGATCATAAAAGAGGTTTCTGAGTTCTATAGGAAATCTGAGTTTCCCGAACAGTTTATAAAGTCTAAAATACTTTATTTATTATTTAAAATCAGTAGCAATTGGAATCGGGTCAAAAGACCTTGTAGAACTCAAGTTATGGCCGAAAAGGTTATATTCGGTATTTACCGAACCGTTGCCATAACCGCAGGTTATGAGCAGGTTAAAAATAATTAAAAATCTTTAAAAATCCCAAAATATTATTTTACATCAGTGAGTAAAAGGTTTGGTGTCGAAATCTGGGTTTAGATAGGCGTTATGCTAATTGCGCTATTAAATTACTAAAGTTTCCATAATTTGCGCTATTTAGCATAACTCCTATTCTGGACCTCGGATTGACGTGAAATTTTAGGGACATGCTTAGAAATCAGTAACTAAGGTTATGATTCTTTCACATGTCCGAAATTCTCGTTTTAAATCAAAAAGGGCGTTACGGTCAACTTTTAAGCATTTAACGGGAATGTGTAAAAGACTCGGACAAACAACGAACCGGTCACAGAGGGTTATACCATCATGTAATCTGGTCCTAAGAGAGTCCTAAGGCATATCTATATCATACTTTAACGGGTCAGAACTGAAGTCAAAGCAAAAGTCAAAGCTTTTGCGACTTTCGGCTCCGAACCGGGTCAAAACAGTAAATGGTCGGATCAAATAAGCTTAGACTAGTTTATATACTTATTATCATGTTTTATGAGTGTTTAAACAGGTTACATATCATCTACATTACTGATTATGCAAGAAATCGCAAAATAGCATTTCTGTTGACTTTTTCTAAGCACGTTTGACTCGACATTCGGACTAGTTAGAGTGGGAATCAGAGGGTGCCCTTTTAGGGGTTTATAGGCCACATGATTACCAACATATAACTATCTTTGATTCGACAAATCACTGGACCAATTGTGATTTATCGCAAAGTCAATTGTTAATTACGACAGATTGACTTTTAAGCTAAACTAAGCAAAAACTAAGCCATAAAAGGGTTGGCATACTTACAGAAGCTTGGTGCACGACTAAGGATGATAGAAGAGTGCTTTGAAGCTCCAGAAGTGAATTAGAATGCAGGTTTGAGGTGTGATTCAATTGTGTGCAATGTAGTGCCTTTTATAGTGAAAAATTGGGCTTAGGATCATTACAACTCACCCTACAATGGATCATGGATGATCAGCAGGTGGCCCTGGGTGCTAGGGGTCATGTAGAGGGCGCCCATGCTTCATTAATTGCCTCAATGATCGTTCACAAGCTCAAACAGCAAGTCTGTCCAAGTATTCTGCATCTGGCACTTTCACGCGGCCCGCATTAGGATTCAAGCAACTCACACGCGGGCCGCCTGGATCCTAATGCCAGAAACCAAATCTACAGATGGCGCGCGGCTCGCATCAGTTCATGCATATCTTCAACGCGGCCCGCTTGAGGGTTAAATTCCAAGATTTTCAAATCTTTTCTAATGATTAACCTGACCTTTCGGTTTCGAAGGGGTAACTTTGCGATTTGGCCCTCGATTATTTACAATGAAGGGCCTCGTGACTTTTACCCGCATTGTTAAGTCCCCGGTTAGTTTAATTACTATCCGAAAAGCCTTAACTTTTATTGTTGATGCTTTTAACCCCTCGCATACGAATTTGATCATAACTTTCTCGTTTTAAAACGGAACTTCGCGAAATTTATATAGTATATTCTAGTGAGCGTATTTTACTGTTACAAAGCCTCGGGTTCGTCAAAGGGTCACTCAGAGGTATAAATTAAACATGTTGACACAATTAACCCCTGTAGCTTGTAATCTCTCACTTTCTCCCGCGTTTCGCTCCGTACGATCCATGATTTATTCGTTTGAAGGTACGAGCATCATTTAGGGTTACTATACAGTATATTTACCCTTCGTTGACATTTATAACCCTCGAATTTACATACTTTCAAGGTTTGTCAACTTTAGTCCTTTATTTAATAGTTAATGCCACGTGTAAACTCATGACACGTGTTAACACATTATTGGACACAAAATTTCGAGGTGTTACATCCTCACCCCCTTAAAAATAAATCTCGACCCGAGATTTACTGAAACAAATAAGGGTATTTTTCTTTCATCGTGGATTCAACCTCCCACATGAATTCGGGACCTCTACAGGCATCCCACTTGACCTTTACTATAGGTACATGCTTCCTTCGTAGCTTCTTTATCTGTCGATCTTCAATCGACAAAGGTTTCTCCACAAATTTCAAGCTCTCATCTATATGCACATCTGTATGGGGTATTACCAGTGATTCGTCAGCGAAGCACTTTTTCAGATTGCAGATGTGGAACACATTGTGAATTCCATTGAGCTCCTCCAGTAAGTTTAACTTATAGGCAACTGACCCGACACGTTCGATAACCTCGAAAGGTCCTATGTATCTCGGGCTTAGTTTGCCTTTCTTACCGAAACGCATCACCCCCTTCTAGGGTGATACCTTTAGTAACACTTTTTCACCTACTTCGAAGTGAAAATCTTTACGCTTTGGATCCGCGTAACTCTTCTTCCTATCTCGGGCAGCTTTGAGACAGTCTCGAATCTGGACAATCTTGTCCGTCGTTTCGAAGACTATCTCTGGTCCTGATAATTGGACATCTCCAACTTCCGCCCAACAAACAGGCGATCTACACTTTCTACCGTATAATGCCTTGAAAGGCGCAGCCTTTATGCTGGTATGGTAGCTATTGTTGTAGGAGAATTCGATTAATGGTAGGTTCTTATCCCAACTACCACCCAAATCGATAGCACATGCACGTAGCATGTCTTCCAACGTTTGAATAGTACGCTCACTCTGACCGTCTGTCTAAGGATGGTAAGCCGTACTAAAATTCAAACGTGTGCCCAAAGATTGCTGGAAGCTTTTCCAGAAATGAGACGTGTATCTAGTATCCCGGTCAGAGATAATAGACACAGGTATGCCATGTAAGGCTACAATCTTATCAACGTATAACTGGGCTAACATGTCGGAGCTATAAGTCTCCTTGATGGGTAAGAAATGAGCTGACTTAGTCAGTCTATCGACTATAACCCATATTGTGTCATTTCCTTTCCTTGTCTTGGGTAACTTGGTAATAAAATCCATAGTTACACATTCCCACTTCCATTCGGGGAGTTCAGGCTGTTGTAGCAAGCCTGGTGGCTTTTGATGCTCAGCTTTGACTTGCGCATAAGTTAAGCATTTTGCTACATAAGCGGCTACAGACTTTTTCAAGCCTATCCACCAATAATTTGCCTTTAGATCCTGATACATCTTATCAGCTCCCGGGTGAACTGAATATTTGGAACTATGGGCTTCCTGGAGGATAACATCTCGTAGTCCTCCATAAATTGGAACCCACATTCGTCCATTCAATCATAGAATTCCGTCCTTGCTAAGAGTTAACTGCTCCTCAGTTACTCCTAGCTTTTCTTTAGGATAGTTAGCTTCCAATACAGCTTCTCGCTGTGCAGCTAACAACCTTTCAATCAAATTATTCTTCACTTCAATGCTCTTGGCATTGATTCGGATGGGTTTCACCCTTTCCTTTCTACTCAGGGCATCAACGACTACATTCGCCTTGCCGGGATGATATCTAATTTCACAATCATAATCATTTAAAGTCTCCATCCAACGCGTTGCCTCATGTTCAATTCCTTCTGATTAAACAGATGTTGAAGGCTCTTATGATCAGAATAGATCACAAACTTGATACCATACAGATAATGCCTCCACAGTTTTAGTGCGAACACAACGGCACCCAGCTCCAAGTCATGGGTGATGTAATTCTTCTCGTGCACCTTTAACTGTCTTGAAGCATAGGCAATAACCTTGCCTTTCTGCATGAGCACACATCCCATGCCAGTGTGTGATGCGTCGCAGTAAATTACGAACTCCTCGGTACCTTCAGGCAATGTCAGTACAGGAGCGTTGCTCAACTTTTGCTTCAGAATATCAAAGGACTCTTGCTGCTTAGGGCCCCAAACGAACTTTACTTTCTTCTTGGTCAAGGAAGTTAAGGGCGCAGCAATCCTTGAAAAATTTTCAATGAAACGCCTGTAATATCCTGCTAACCCCAGGAAACTACGAATCTCTGTAGGCGTCTTTGGCTCTTACCAATTCATTACGGCTTCTACTTTAGCGGGATCCACTTGGATACCACGCTCACTGACAACATGTCCTAGAAATTGGACTTCTCGTAGCCAGAATTCGCACTTGGAGAATTTGGCATAGAGTTTCTCATTATGCAGGAGTTTGAGAATACAACGAAGGTGTTTCTCATGGTCAGCTCGGTTCTTCGAGTAGATAAGAATGGCGTCGATGAAAACGATGACGAATTTGTCTAAGTACGGCTTGCAGACGCGATTCATGAGATCCATGAACGCAGCCGGTGCATTAGTGAGCCCAAAAGGCATCACTAGGAACTCGTAGTGACCGTAACGAGTCCTAAATGCGGTTTTATGTACGTCCTCATCTCTGACTTTCAGTTGATGGTAGCCTGACCTCAAATCGATCTTCCGGAAATAACTTGCCCCTTGTAACTGATCGAACAAATCATCGATCCTCGGCAAGGGATATCTATTCTTTATCGTGACCTTATTAAGTTCGCGGTAATCGATGCACAGACGCATCGATCCGTCCTTCTTCTTGACAAACAGGACAGGCGCTCCCCAGGGAGACAAACTAGGTTTGATGAAACCTTTAGCTAGCAGTTCATCCAGCTGGGTCCTCAACTCCTTCATTTCGGTTGGTGCTAGCCTGTAAGGTGCTCTAGCAATAGGTGCTGCTCCAGGGATGATATCAATCCTGAATTCCACTTGCCTATCTGGTGGCAAACCAGGTAGATCTTCAGGGAAAACTTCTGGATATTCCGAAATGACGGGAATGTCTTCTATCTTCGGTTTAGGCTCTTCAATAATCACCTGTGCCATGTAGATGACACAACCCTTCTTTAGACATTTTGAAGCCTTGAGCATAGTCACTTGCTCAGGCAATCCGTACTGGGTATCTCCCCGAATGGTAAGCGATTCACCAGACGGAGTTTTTATCACCACTTGCTTTCTGTTGCAGACGATTTGGGCCTGGTTGTGAGATAACCAGTCCATACCCAATACTAGGTCAAAACCGGCCAATTTAAAGAGAAGTAGAGATAGAGGAAAAGAGTGGTTCTTAATGGATATCACACATCCATCTAACACAGTGGAGACGATTTCTATGGTGCCATCTGCTAGCTCTACCTCGTAATTCGCATTTAAGGTTTTGACAGGAATATTCAGCAATTTGCAAAATTTATGATCTACGAAAGACTTGTCAGCGCCCGAATCAAAAAGTACTCTTGCAAAGATATCATTTACGAGGAAAGTACCTGTGATCACGTTATCGTCTAGCACTGCTTCTTTCGCCTCCATCCTGAAGACTCTTGCATTGGTCTTCTTGGCCTCTTCAGGCTTCTTGGCATTTTTAGGGCAGTTGGTTCTAATGTTCCCCTTCTCATTACAACTGTAGCAAGTTGCATCCTTTATCTTTTTGCAATCCACGGTCTTGTGGTCCTTGGACTTGCATAACCCGCAAGCATATGACTTCGACTGAGTCTGCGAGTTTGATTCGAGTCTACACTTTCCAAAGTGATGTCTCTTGCAATTCTTGCACTTGGGCTTCTCACCAGACTGTTGCCCATCCTTCCTTGACTCAGACCCTCTCTTGTTGTCACCGCTTCCACGGTGTTTCTTGCTCAACCTCCGTGAAGTATCATCTTCACGCTTTCTCTTCTCAGCCTCTTTGTTCCTCAGCGATCTTTGTCGGACCGCATCAAGAGTAAGGGACAAAGATATGTCGGCTACAGATCTAAAGGTCGCTGGCCGAGAGGCCTTTACGCTTGCCTTTATCTCGGGGGCTAAACCACCGATAAAACGAGCTATTCTCTTTGGCTCCGGGGTTACCAGATACGGAACCAACCGGGACATCGTGTTGAAGCTCGTGAGGTAAGCTTGACAGTCAAGGTTCGTCATTACCAATGACAGGAAGTTAGTCTCTATCTTTTCAACCTCATGTTGAGGGCAGTAATTCTCCTTGACGAGAGAAATGAATTCCTCCCATGTAATGCGGTATAAAACAGACTTCCCCGAGGCCTGAACCAGAGACCTCCACCAAGCCAGGGCCTCGCCCTTGAATGATTGTGAAACAAACTTTACCACGTCTCTTTCTGCACAGCCACTGATGTCCACCACGGTGTCCATCTCGTCTAGCCACGTCATACAATCAACCGCGCCTTTCTCCCCAGTGAAGTCTCGGGGTTTGCATGATACGAAATACTTGTAGGTGCAGCCCCTGGCGCGAGATGCATCGGTATACACTTTCTCTGGACGGACACTATTTTCATTGGACGAGTGATTATCATCGTCCTTTTTTAGGCTTGGACGGTGGTTTGCTGTGAGATTTTGAGTGGGTTTTCGGCTTTGAGTGTGGTTTAGATATGGTTCTGCTCCGGGATTCAGTATACTCCTCGTATTGTCGATCCAGGGCTACCTTAACAGCATTGTCGACAAGAGCTTTCAATTCTGCGCCCGTCAAATGAACCTGGGTGTTATCGTATTCGTCTTCTTTCGAATGACTATTCTCCCCACTAGGATCAGCCATGGTAACTTGAATCTGCTACATAAGATAACGAAAAATTTTATTTAGGAGTTTATTATGGAATTGTCTTTTATGGCAATTCATTAACCATGGTAAACAGAGACCATATCTGGTTAATTTGTTACTCACTTTTATTTAGGATTTGAACATAACCTATCCTAATTACAAACAATATTGTTAGTGGCATAAAAGCCTAGTCACAAGGACGTTTTTATAATATTAGTCGGGATTACAGAGAATCAAGGCATGAAGGTTTGAACCATAGTCCTTTTACCTTTTTCTGACAGAGAGTCATAGACTACCACTGCCTTTTGTCTTATATGACAATAATTATGGCCCGTAGGCACTACACCACTAATGGATGTTTTAATAAGTTTGGCCCGTAGGCACCACATCGCTAATGGATGTTTTAATAAGTTTGGCCCGTAGGCACTACATCGCTAATGGATGTTTAATAAATTTGGCCCGTAGGCACTACATCACTAATGGATGTTTAATAAGTTTGGCCCGTAGACACTACATCACTAATGGATGTTTAATAAGTTTGGCCCGTAGGCATTACATCACTAATGGATGTTTAATAATTTTGGCCCGTAGGCATTACATCACTAATGGATGTTTAATAATTTTGGCACGTAGGCACTACATCACTAATGGATGTTTAATAAATGATCATCTTTATTGATGATTTAACCCATGATTTATAAGTCATTAATTTGGGCTTTGGAATCCTTAGAAGGATTCTTATACAAGAATGACGCGTGCGATTTTACGAATCACATCTGCCATGAACGTTAACATGATTACAGAGGTTAACAGGGAATCTGAATCTTTTAATCAGGTCTTACCATCTTGGCCGGATCTTATAAAGACACCTGGCTAGGTTTCACTCTTAAGATTCTTTACTTAGGCAGATTTACATTTAAAAGGAATGATTTTTGATTTATTTCATATATAGTAATAACAAAAATGAAATTTATAACATAACATTCCATAACTTCAAATATGATTACACGCTGCCCTAAACGGGACTTTTTTTTAATAAATAATTACCTACGCAGAGGTTTATAGCAAAACGTATCCACGCAGGGATCAAATACAAGATAGATGTCCGCGCAGGGACTAAAAGATAAGTCCACGTAGGGACTGAAATACAATAAATGTCCACGCAGGGACTAAATTGTAAATACAATAATACATAAGGAGACTAATGATCTCGTTTCTTCCTCCCTTTTAGTAGGTTTGCTAGGCCCTTGAGAAATCCACGATTACTCTTTCGTTCTTGTTCGAAGTCTCATTCCACACGATTTAAACGGTGGAGTATTTCTTCTTGCTCCGGTGGAGAAAAACGTGGCTGCTGCGACGGTTGCTGAACCGGAGGTCTAGGAGGTATTGGATACCCATGAGCTGAGTAATCTGGTCTCCAAGAGGTTCCATGGAGGGCATTATAATTTGCCGCTACCACATATGGATTAGCATCATAGTTATAGTTGTAGTGCGTGTGAGTCGGCTGCTCAAACGGATTATACGCGGTGGAAGCGCCGTACGCTGGTATCGGATTGTCATATCCGAATGGTGGCGGAGGTGGTGCAACTGGTGCAAAATTCACCTCTGCAGGGTGACCAGAAGGTTCCCCTAATTGTGGTTCTTCTTCAGGCACTGACGGAAAGTGACTAGCACTCGAGTGGCGAGGGGTGCTGAAATGGAATTCCCCTCCTCGGGTAGACATCCGTGCGCCTGATCTTCTACGCCTTGGCGGATCTGGAATTACTGGTTGAACCGGTGGCGGTGGCGGTGGCGTAACGGCCACAAACCGCGAATCCTCAGAAGGATCCTGTTGTTGCTGTTGGTCGTGAGGCGAGAAATGATGTGAAGGCGTAAAGTACCAATTACATTGGTCAAACCTCGCCTGGTAGCTGTCGGGACCTTGATAGGGTGTTCCATGGAAGGATGACCCATCAGAGATCTCGATTGGATGATTGGGAGTACCTCTTGCAGGCTCGACGGGGTCTGTATCCTCGTCCATATCCACTGCATTATCTTCAGAAAAGTGATCCTCTGGTCCTAAAGGGTTATACCCTATTGGCTCTTAGACATAATCCGCTGGGTTAAACTATCCTACGAAGAAAGGTGAAGGATAGCCATAAGAACGGTGCGAAGCAGATCGCTGAAGAGGAATAAAGGATGGTTGAGGGTTATTGGGATTGTTTTCCGAATCTGGTCCAAACGAATGACGGTATGAGGGTGTTGAGCTATGCGAGGTAGAATGTCTCGCAGGTTCAAAGAGGTTTCTTCTTCGTCTCTGTGGTTCTTCACTCCTTGTACTGGAAGGAGCTCGCATGTTCGAAGGTCCAGCCTCGTGATCATTGTGAGTAATTATCGTCCCTTTGCCTCTTCCTCCTCTTCCTCGTCTGATTGCAGGTGGCATATTTCCTGCTTTCAAAACTTTAAATAACAATAAACAATAAAAAGACAAACTGGAATACCAATTCGAATTTGTCCTATGTTCTTGTCTAGACTCAAGTATGTGCAATTGTGTCATTGAGATTAAACACATAAGGATAGTGTTTAATTCACTCAACATTGGCTCTGATACCAACCTGTCACACCCTGATTTCCACGTGTCTCACCGGTGGGCCCGGTGGGGGATTATCGTGACGTAGTTGGCAACAATATAGTCAAACCACACAATATATGAATGCACAACGGAAGCATAAAGATAAATATATTTCAATATTAACTGTAATATCAAAGTATCACCATTGTTGAAATAAAATCCACAGGGGATCAGTAATAATAACAAATGTATTGTTCAACAGACGAAGGCATCCTTAAGCTTGCGAGACTCTTTTAAGATGCTAAGGAGATATAGCCAGCCAATTACGTTTAGTACCTGCATTTAATCTTTTTGGGAAAATACGTCAGTTTACACTGGTAAATACATTCAACCGACACTTTTGAAAAATGTTTATTAAAATTGATTTGAATGCACATGGCACAAATTCTTTTATAACTTGGGAGAATTATTTAAATATATAATCTTGTGAACGAATTACATGTTCCTTTTTGCGTTCAGTAGCCCGGATCAAGTCCGGGTTAAAGATTAATAGACACACCACAGCGATCTATTTATGCACTGACGAGTGTACGCCTACACTCCGCGCTTACGTCGTGGCCATTTCGTAAAATGATGCCAGGGATATCCGGGACATGGTCATTAACCCCCCAAAGGCTTTTAAGTAACAAGACTGTTTAAACGAGCCGATCAAATTTATTCACTTACCCACTCAATTGGTGGAGAATTTGATGCCCGATCAAGCGGTATACTATATACCGTAACCCAAGCCCGTATAACGGAAATTAAGTTAAAAATATTTACCTTTGCAAGTATAAATCCTTAATAGAAATAAATCGCAGATAGCTTTTACTGGTCTCCTATTCTGGAACGAAGGTTTTAAAATAACCTATTAGAATCCTAACGGGTCTTTAATCTAGCCGTAGCTTAGACCGGTCAGTTTCAAAGGATAGATACAGTTTAATCGCGTGAAAGGCGAAAACCGGGAATGGAATGTGATTTTGACCCAACAAGTTTGAAGACTTGTTTTATAGGGGTATAATAATCACACTCTGTATTTTGGGGTCAAAACAATATGGTTTGACCCGTTTCGGCTAGTTTATGTAAACTAGTTACACAAGCCGAACCGTGCACGCAAAAGGCGTAACGGGTAACCGTAAGAGTCCTACACTGTTTTCCTAAGTTAATATGCTTTAAAGAGGTTGTGGTATCAGTAGGATACCTTCCATAATGCCCGTAACGATTTTAAGTTCATATAATGCCCCGTATGGGTATTTTGGTCTTTTTAAAGATCATAAAAGAGGTTTCTGAGTTCTACAGGAAATCTGAGTTTCCCGAACAGTTTATAAAGTCTAAAATACTTTATTTATTATTTAAAATCAGTAGCAATTGGAATCGGGTCAAAAGACCTTGTAGAACTCAAGTTATGGCCGAAAAGGGTATATTCGGTATTTACCGAACCGTTGCCATAACCGCAGGTTATGAGCAGGTTAAAAATAATTAAAAATCTTTAAAAATCCCAAAATATTATTTTACATCATTGAGTAAAAGGTTTGGTGTCGAAATCTGGGTTTAGATAGGCGTTATGCTAATTGCGCTATTAAATTACTAAAGTTTCCGTAATTTGCGCTATTTAGCATAACTCCTATTCTGGACCTCGGATTGACGTGAAATTTTAGGGACATGCTTAGAAATCAGTAACTAAGGTTACGATTCTTTCACATGTCCAAAATTCTCGTTTTAAATCAAAAGGGGCGTTACGGTCAACTTTTAAGCATTTAACGGGAATGTGTAAAAGACTCGGACAAACAACGAACCGGTCACAGAGGGTTATACTATCATGTAACCTGGTCCTAAGAGAGTCCTAAGGCATATCTATATCATACTTTAACGGGTCAGAACTAAAGTCAAAGCAAAAGTCAAAGCTTTTGCGACTTTCGGCTCCGAACCGGGTCAAAACAGTAAATGGTCGGATCAAACAAGCTTAGACTAGTTTATATACTTATTATCATGTTTTATGAGTGTTTAAATAGGTTACATATCATCTACATTACTGATTATGCAAGAAATCGCAAAATAGCATTTCTGTTGACTTTTTCTAAGCACGTTTGACTCGAAATTCGGACTAGTTAGAGTGGGAATCAGAGGGTGCCATTTTAGGGGTTTATAGCCCACTTGATTACCAACATATAACTATCTTTGATTCGACAAATCACTGGACCAATTGTGATTTATCGCAAAGTCAATCGTTAATTACGACGGATTGACTTTTAAGCTAAACTAAGCAAAAACTAAGCCATAAAAGGGTTGGCATACTTACAGAAGCTTGGTGCACGACTAAGGATGATAGAAGAGTGCTTTGAAGCTCCAGAAGTGAATTAGAATGCAGGTTTGAGGTGTGATTCAATTGTGTGCAATGTAGTGCCTTTTATAGTGAAAAATTGGGCTTAGGATCGTTACAACTCACCGTACAATGGATCATGGATGATCAGCAGGTGGCCCTGGGTGCTAGGGGTCATGTAGAGGGCGCCCATGCTTCATTAATTGCCTCAATGATCTTCACAAGCTCAAACAGCAAGTCTGTCCAAGTATTCTGCATCTGGCACTTTCACGCGGCCTGCATTAAGATTCAAGCAACTCACACGCGGGCCGCCTGGATCCTAATGTCAGAAACCAAATCTACAGATGGCGCGCGGCCCGCATCAGCTCATGCATATCTTCAACGCGGCCCGCTTGAGGGTTAAATTCCAAGATTTTCAAATCTTTTGTAATGATTAACCTGACCTTTCGGTTTCGAAGGGGTAACTTTGCGATTTGTCCCTCGATTATTTACAATGAAGGGCCTCGTGACTTTTACCCGCATTGTTAAGTCCCCGGTTAGTTTAATTACTATCCGAAAAGCCTGAACTTTTATTGTTGACACTTTTAACCCCTCGCATACGAATTTTATCATAACTTTCTCGTTTTAAAACGGAACTTCGCGAAATTTATATAGTATATTCTAGTGAGCGTATTTTACTGTTAGAAAGCCTCGGGTTCGTCAAAGGGTCACTCAGAGGTATAAATTAAACATGTTGACACAATTAACCCCTGTAGCTTGTAATCTCTCACTTTCTCCCGCGTTTCGCTCCGTACGATCCATGATTTATTCGTT
This sequence comes from Helianthus annuus, assembly GCF_002127325.2. Lineage (NCBI taxonomy): Eukaryota > Viridiplantae > Streptophyta > Magnoliopsida > Asterales > Asteraceae > Helianthus > Helianthus annuus. The sequence goes on along the minus strand of NC_035437.2, from coordinate 85,657,030 downwards.
TGAAGGTACGAGCATCATTTAGGGTTACTATACAGTATATTTACCCTTCGTTGACATTTATAACCCTCGAATTTACATACTTTCAAGGTTTGTCAACTTTAGTCCTTTATTTAATAGTTAATGCCACGTGTAAACTCATGACACGTGTTAACACATTATTGGACACAAAATTTCGAGGTGTTACAGAGAGTGCATAGGATCATGCCAAGTGTTTGGAGTGTTTAGCAAGGCTTAACATGATTAAAACAAGTGTATGGACCAGATTCAATGCTTAGAAAACACATAAACTTGGCCTTCACACATTTAAAACAAGTAGCTATTGAAAAATTGGTGTTGGGAACCATTTACGAACCGCAAAGGTCTGATGCGTACGGTCCGTAAGTAGCCAGCAAGTGCAGAAGTTAGAAAAAGTGACAGCTTTGGCCCCTGAACTTGATTTGTCGCGTTTTGGCACTTCTAACACCCGTTAACCCCATTTTTAAGCTCCATAATGAAGTTAAAATATATTTAACTTGAATCATGCCCAAAAATGTCATGGATGTCGGTTCGTTCGGTTGTACGGTTGCGTTTGTCGCTTAATTACGGGGCAAAAGTTATAACGAACGCGAAAACGACTGAAATTGTGTAACGAATGATATTTTTGCATTCTTATTACTAAAATACAATATTTTAATGATTACAAAAATTTTTTGGAAGTGCTTACGTGGTCCGTATTAAGAATTACGCGAATTGGCAGACTTTCGCAGTTTGTCGCAAATAGTCCCTATGATCAAATAAACTTGTTTTTGCATGGGACAAGATTGCACTTCAATGCGGTTTCGATTCTGATTGTAACACCCCCAAAATTCCACCTGCGGAAACCTCGCGAGGCGTGTTACGCATCAGAGTTCGAGCCACCAATCACATTGAACCAATGATAGATATTAAATAAGTCATGACATTAACTACTATTATAAAATGTCAACATGTTATCAATTCTCAAAAGTTGTGTAGCGGAAGCATGTATTAATTCGTTTAGTAATAGTTTCATGATAACATTCAAAATCAATGTAACGTTTATAAATCACCCAAGAGTCTCGATCCATGACCACTCCAGCACTCCCAGATAGCAAGTCCATGTTCCAAACGATAATGACCTACAAGCATGCAAACAAGTGTGTCAGACTACGCTGGTGAGTTCAAAGTGTTGCTTACGTGTTGTGTTACCAGTTATATGTTAATGCGATTCAATGATGCGTTACGATGTTGCTCAAGTTAGTTACCCTAGGGACTACGCCCTTACGTAACCGAGGAGTGTGCCTCTTAGCAACCCACTATGTTGTTCAGTTAGTTACCCTAGGGGAATCGCCCTTACGTAACCGAGGAGTGTGCCTCTAAACAACCATAGTGAAACCCAGATAATTAGTACCTAATAGCGCTATCAACTAAATACCTCCATTGCCCTCCAGGCAATAACCAAAACCGATTAAGTTATTTACCCAATGTTTTCCCTTCCAAATGTTTACCAGTTGTCCCAAACCACCGGGACGCATGCTTGAGAAAAGTGCAGTGAACTCACCTTGGGTTTGCTCGGTAGGGTTATCCACGAGTCTACCAGCTAATCAAGTACGTCCTAAAGGGTTACGATATCAGTTAGTTTTACGTGCATATGAACCACAGTTTTCATTTCAGAGTAACTCATGTGTACATTGATCACACAAAACACATTTACTGTACATGTAACGCATGCATGCCATAACAATAACTCATAACCTAGTCATCCAGATCACATGTTTTGCACACAGTAAGTCATGTAAGGTTACACATTCACATCTAGCAATAATATCACCTACCGAAACAATATTGAATTAAAAGACTAATGGCCGACAACCCCTTTTAATGCTGTTATGCATTTGTACCAGCAAAAGTATTTGACCATCGTTTATTACCTGTTCATTACACTCATTGCAACTAAATCAATTCAAAATTACACTAGGGTGCGGCCCAACCGAATTAACGGCCCAAAATCATATACTTCCCGTGTTAATTGAGTCCAGATTTTACCCATTGAAATCTTGGGCTCCCTTACCCAATACTGGTGGCCGGCCCAAAACAACTAAGACCTCGATCCCTTGCTTTCATAAACACACTGTGGTCAACCAATTAATCAAGATTATCCAATTAACACCCTACATTAAACAACTAAATCATCAGACACATTATTACGTAGAGACTATTATTACATCAAACAACTAAATCATCAGGCACATATAAAACCAACTTCACGTACATGACTATTATGAACAAAAATCATCACATAACAGAATCACTTAGTCCTTTTGAACACGAATGGGCCTGAGCCCAAAACTATGAACCAGCGCCTGTTATGCGGCCCGGCGCACACCAGGATGGCCCGGTCCAGTGCAAGCAGTCCATTACCAACATGCTGGGCCAAGTCTGATCCAATTCACAGTAGTTTTCGGACTGTAGCCCAATCAGCACAACATGTATTTCTTTTTATTATTGACACACCTCGGTTCTTATACAATAACCTCGGCCCACTAAACAGTAAATACAATCCACAATCATGTTTTTCATTGATAAGTTACCCAGCACCCTAATCTCGCATTACTGCTATACAATCATTCATAATCGAGGCTAGCATGAACCCTAATCATTGTTTATCATGCAAGATCACACAACATGTAATCATATAACGAATTCGCAATACACAGCCAATTACCTCCTACGGATCATACCGGACATATATAAATCAATACAACCAACAGTTTATTCAGTCGAGATCATGCAAGAACAGGAATAATTATCATAGATGCGGGTTGACTAACCGTTAGTCTTGATCGAACAGGATGAGATATCAAGGGGTAGCCTACTGCCGTGTATGATATTGAGAGAGAGAAGGGTGGAGTTTGTTATGGATTTAAACTAGATCAAATCCTATTTGGAACATAATACGTATGGGGGTGTTGGGCCGGTTAGCTTAGTCAATAAGGGTGTTGGGTCTGTTAACAAGTTAACAAGGATGTTGGGCCGGTTGTGGGTTATTTAATCGGTTATGGGCTCAAGTCCAAGTAAACCATATAATTAAGCAGCGTATATATGTGACTTATGTGATAATATGTGACTTAGTTAATATACAAGTCGGGCCGGTTACAAACACATGATCCTATAAGGACAAGTTGGGCCGGTTTTCTTTGCCATTCACTATTAGGATATTGGGCCAAGGTTAATGCGCGATCCATTACGTCATACCTCAGTTATTAAATTAGCGTACTGTTTTAACGTATTAAGGAAGATAACGAAGAGTAAGGGTCAAAAGATGGAGCGTTACTTGCCTTGAAAGTTCGGGTTGTCACATCATCCCCAACTTGAAGGAAATTTCGTCCCGAAATTGGCAAGCGTCAAGTGTGAGAGAAATGAAGTAAGAAATCAGGATTGTTGCGGTTTCTGCTCAGTTGTGGCATCATCTCCAACTTGAAGAGGAATCTCGCCCCGAAATTTAGCAAACAGTCACTGAGGAAGCTAGTTTTGTTAAGCGTTTTCGCGGGGTGTCACATCATCCCCAACTTGAAAGAATTTTCGTCCCGAAAATTGATCTAAAACAATGGTTTGAAGTAAGTTCCGACGAACTCGATCTATAGATATTTTACAACGCCTGGGGGCTAATCTTGTGATCAGTGGAAATCACGGTATGGTGGTTAGCGTGTTGTTATATCAGTTGCCACTCAAAGAAACAGGGAATTAATGAGGTTCGTACAAAGAATCGAGCGAAACAGGGGTCCATTAAATATCCGAAGGATTTGGCCAGCAAATTTGTTGTCTAGAAGTAATTTCCAGTAGTGGTGCATGGCGGCCTGGCACAACAGGGAGGTTCGTCACATTGCGGTCGCACGAGAAGTAATTTCCGATTTATTACTCAGGGATTCACAGCTCCCCGCTATGCTAAGGAGGTTGAAGTTGCGAAACCCTCGAAAATCCTACGACGCAGCTGTGATAGTATTTAGCAAACCTAAGGGATTTATGTTTATTATACCAAGCATACGATCATAACATCCAGTATCAAAACAACTATCTTATAATTCACGAACCAAACTTAAGATCACCATTTACTTTCGCATATATTCTAACCGGTTCCTCACAAGACCAGTTACACCAATTCCATACGCATGACACATTAGATCAGTCATCATATCACATAAGATCATCTTATAAATTCCTCATGGCTGTGGGTGGTTTCAAAGCACATATACAACAAGATCACGCAAGGGTTATCGGAACATGATATGCATATAAAGCAAGATCAAGAAATCAGATTATTAACCCCGACAACTAACCCTATTCAATCAATGCACAAGGATTCACATATTATCACACGATTAATCAATCATATATGAAAATCACACCTTCAATATCACATATGAACAATACCATACAACGATGAATATTGCAGGCAAGAATCAAGAATTACTAACCAAAACCAGTCACACAATAACATTTAATAATTACTGAGTTCTATGCCCTAAACATTATGGTTCTCATTCATCAAGCGTCATACTCACATGATAACAGAACACAAATCACGCATACACCATGTGTAACACAATTAAATACACATACCATGCGTCAATCAATAGTAGTTACCTATGATGGAACACTAACCCGACAAACGGCACACGGCGACCCATTAATCACGCAAGAAAGGGTTGCGACTAGGCTGGCTTCTCTTGATGTTGTCATCGACCTCAGGGGGGGGGGGGTTTCGAGAGAGATGAGGCTACCGCCCAAGATTGAGAAAGATAGGGTTTGTTTTGGTAAATTAGGGATTATTAAATATCAATACATAATTAGTATACGTATACAAAAAGGTTTAATGTTGGGCCAAGCTAATGAAAGGGTGATGGGTGGGCCGAAGGGTAATGGATAGCATGCATAAATAACCTGGGCTGGATCATTAATGTGTGGTGGCCCCAAATATATTAATATGTAACGTTTAACAAAAGTTACGTTTAACAAAGGTTCATACTTAATAAGGTTAACACACGTTTAGGTTTAAGTTCAAACTAATCTGAAATTGCATAAGGTCAATCTGAAATTCCGCCTAATGGTGTGGAAGTAAACCAGCTCACTTCTCAGAAGGCATGTCGGAAAATTCACGGATAAGTGGAAGACACTCGATCTTCCTTTCTTAAAGTGGCGAATCGGTGACAAGAGCTAGTATGGCAGGGTAGCCCTTCCATAGACACTTCCGGGCTTTCATGACTGTGACAATGCCAACAACGGCACCACTACGGTGATCTTAAACTGATAAGGATTCCCTACTGGAGAGAGGGATACGCATGATTTTTCTCTTTACAGAGAATTTTCGCTCAACGACTACGTCAAAACTTACAAGAATATCGGGAAGTGGGTCAATGTCGAACACTTGACCCATGAGATCAAGCTTACCAACAAAAAGAACATGAGAAGATCGATATACTATCAGCTAATTTTACTACATGCTTATTTTACTAGAGGGGCGGGAGTCAGTCCTAACGGACGACTGAACCCTAAGGCACATAACTCCAATAGAAACAAGAGTCAAACAAAACAGAAGCTACACGAGTGTTGATCAAGTTGGTCAGCTCAGCTTGGGTCATCGCGATGTGACCACGTCCATGTCCTCGTCCACTCATGATTCTATGGGGTGAGAGGGAAAAGGTTACGAGTTGAAATGAGGTACAGGTCAAGTATCACATTGAAATCTACAATCTACCAAGTTTACACACAATAGGGCAGAACCCTTCCCACGCTCGTTAAGCCTCACTGGGACTTGCATGCACCTCGCGTTATTATTAAGTGTGCACCCATAATAATAAGGCAATTTGCATGCTTATCTCAGTGCCTCTTAGCTTGCGCTCGAAGTTTCCCCCGTTCAAACAACACAACAGATGATATCACAGTTCTATGGTTTACATGAGTCGAAGAGTAGTGTCACACTATCAAGTCACTTATGGTGTTAAACGTTTCAGTTCATGTATGCTGTGAGTGTGTGACTACTAAGCAAGCAATGCATAAAGTGAGAGAGAGACGAACCTTGCAATCTGGATCTGAGTGTCATGATCGATTTTCGAAGTTGTTCGGTTATAGTCTGGTTTTACAAAACGTTTTAAAACCTAGTTCACTATAACCAGTGGCTCTGATACCAACTGTAACACCCCCAAAATTCCACCTGCGGAAACCTCGCGAGGCGTGTTACGCATCAGAGTTCGAGCCACCAATCACATTGAACCAATGATAGATATTAAATAAGTCATGACATTAACTACTATTATAAAATGTCAACATGTTATCAATTCTCAAAAGTTGTGTAGCGGAAGCATGTATTAATTCGTTTAGTAATAGTTTCATGATAACATTCAAAATCAATGTAACGTTTATAAATCACCCAAGAGTCTCGATCCATGACCACTCCAGCACTCCCAGATAGCAAGTCCATGTTCCAAACGATAATGACCTACAAGCATGCAAACAAGTGTGTCAGACTACGCTGGTGAGTTCAAAGTGTTGCTTACGTGTTGTGTTACCAGTTATATGTTAATGCGATTCAATGATGCGTTACGATGTTGCTCAAGTTAGTTACCCTAGGGACTACGCCCTTACGTAACCGAGGAGTGTGCCTCTTAGCAACCCACTATGTTGTTCAGTTAGTTACCCTAGGGGAATCGCCCTTACGTAACCGAGGAGTGTGCCTCTAAACAACCATAGTGAAACCCAGATAATTAGTACCTAATAGCGCTATCAACTAAATACCTCCATTGCCCTCCAGGCAATAACCAAAACCGATTAAGTTATTTACCCAATGTTTTCCCTTCCAAATGTTTACCAGTTGTCCCAAACCACCGGGACGCATGCTTGAGAAAAGTGCAGTGAACTCACCTTGGGTTTGCTCGGTAGGGTTATCCACGAGTCTACCAGCTAATCAAGTACGTCCTAAAGGGTTACGATATCAGTTAGTTTTACGTGCATATGAACCACAGTTTTCATTTCAGAGTAACTCATGTGTACATTGATCACACAAAACACATTTACTGTACATGTAACGCATGCATGCCATAACAATAACTCATAACCTAGTCATCCAGATCACATGTTTTGCACACAGTAAGTCATGTAAGGTTACACATTCACATCTAGCAATAATATCACCTACCGAAACAATATTGAATTAAAAGGCTAATGGCCGACAACCCCTTTTAATGCTGTTATGCATTTGTACCAGCAAAAGTATTTGACCATCGTTTATTACCTGTTCATTACACTCATTGCAACTAAATCAATTCAAAATTACACTAGGGTGCGGCCCAACCGAATTAACGGCCCAAAATCATATACTTCCCGTGTTAATTGAGTCCAGATTTTACCCATTGAAATCTTGGGCTCCCTTACCCAATACTGGTGGCCGGCCCAAAACAACTAAGACCTCGATCCCTTGCTTTCATAAACACACTGTGGTCAACCAATTAATCAAGATTATCCAATTAACACCCTACATTAAACAACTAAATCATCAGACACATTATTACGTAGAGACTATTATTACATCAAACAACTAAATCATCAGGCACATATAAAACCAACTTCACGTACATGACTATTATGAACAAAAATCATCACATAACAGAATCACTTAGTCCTTTTGAACACGAATGGGCCTGAGCCCAAAACTATGAACCAGCGCCTGTTATGCGGCCCGGCGCACACCAGGATGGCCCGGTCCAGTGCAAGCAGTCCATTACCAACATGCTGGGCCAAGTCTGATCCAATTCACAGTAGTTTTCGGACTGTAGCCCAATCAGCACAACATGTATTTCTTTTTATTATTGACACACCTCGGTTCTTATACAATAACCTCGGCCCACTAAACAGTAAATACAATCCACAATCATGTTTTTCATTGATAAGTTACCCAGCACCCTAATCTCGCATTACTGCTATACAATCATTCATAATCGAGGCTAGCATGAACCCTAATCATTGTTTATCATGCAAGATCACACAACATGTAATCATATAACGAATTCGCAATACACAGCCAATTACCTCCTACGGATCATACCGGACATATATAAATCAATACAACCAACAGTTTATTCAGTCGAGATCATGCAAGAACAGGAATAATTATCATAGATGCGGGTTGACTAACCGTTAGTCTTGATCGAACAGGATGAGATATCAAGGGGTAGCCTACTGCCGTGTATGATATTGAGAGAGAGAAGGGTGGAGTTTGTTATGGATTTAAACTAGATCAAATCCTATTTGGAACATAATACGTATGGGGGTGTTGGGCCGGTTAGCTTAGTCAATAAGGGTGTTGGGTCTGTTAACAAGTTAACAAGGATGTTGGGCCGGTTGTGGGTTATTTAATCGGTTATGGGCTCAAGTCCAAGTAAACCATATAATTAAGCAGCGTATATATGTGACTTATGTGATAATATGTGACTTAGTTAATATACAAGTCGGGCCGGTTACAAACACATGATCCTATAAGGACAAGTTGGGCCGGTTTTCTTTGCCATTCACTATTAGGATATTGGGCCAAGGTTAATGCGCGATCCATTACGTCATACCTCAGTTATTAAATTAGCGTACTGTTTTAACGTATTAAGGAAGATAACGAAGAGTAAGGGTCAAAAGATGGAGCGTTACTTGCCTTGAAAGTTCGGGTTGTCACACTGATGATGATTATGAAGTGAAGGTTGCATATGTTTGATACATCGTGTGACATCCTGTACCTTCAAGGTTTGTGTCGTTTAATCTCGCGATCCTAACTTCTCATTATTCCTCTTCAATGTTCGTTGTTAGATGAAACTTATTATATGTTATGTGCTATTCTAACCTTTTTAACCTAAACATAATCGAGTATGATTGATTGTGTTTTTGGGCCGCGCACTTGTAGTAGGGCCACACACACACTTATGTTTTATCTCAGCCCACTCCTATTCAATTCCGGCCCACACTTATGTCAAGCCCGCAACGCACGAGCCCAACCCTTCATGGGTTGCATATACTAGTAGAAATGGGGGTACGTGGTTATGAGTTTTGGAAATAAACAGTTACAAACCCTAGCACTCCCACCTTTTCTCTTCTCTTGGAAATCGACGGCGAAGCCCTCTCCCTCTCAAAGACTTCCTCAATTTCATCTTGGTTCCTTCCGTTAGTATAATCTCACTATGTTTCGAATCAAATCCTCTTGTCATGCGTAGTTGTATTGATACATGATTGTTATTATTGATTGTGCTCGTACATGATGATATGTGTGTTAGTATTTGCATGATAATAGGATTCTTGGTGGTTAGTTATGTGATCATATAAATCGATATTGTGGTGTGCTAAGGCGAAACAGTTTCGGATTCGGGCTAGTGGTGACCGAGTTCAGGTTGCTTGATGAGGCGATGATAGATTATGTAATGTTAAATCTGATGAATGAAACAACGAGTAGCTGATGTTTAAGCATTGGTAATCAATAGCCTGATTGTATGAATTGATCTGATTGAATGTTGTGATTTCTAGTAATAACTTAGTTTATGTTAATGGGTTGGAATTCATGGATAATTAGGTCATATTGATGAATGATTGATGTTAATCGCTAAACTGTTAGGGTTTCTGTGTGTGCATGATGAACTGGTATTGTGACGAAACTGTATGTCGACGAAATACTTAGGTGTTTCGTCACCTGCATGTCGACGAAATACTCAGGTGTTTCGCCACCCTCATGTCGACGAAATACTCAGGTGTTTCGTGACGGGTGGTCCATTGGACAACCCTTTGCGAGGCTAAAAGACAAGTTTATCCCTCATTTATGTGTGTAATTATCTTGAATTAGATAACTACTGTTGTCTATGTCTCAGGTACGGTTTGGCAGTTCAAATGGAGGAAAAGTGCAGCTTTGAAGGCTTACAAGTTGAACGGGTTGAGGATGCGGAGCAAAGGATGAACAAAGCACCAAACTCAGGCTGCCACCATAAATTACGGTCCCACCGTAATTTACGGTGGACCTGAAATCCACTTTTGCTTCCACCGTAAAGCAGTCTGTTCGTGCCGTAATAATTTGAAGATCACCGTAAATTACGGCGATACCGTAACTTACGGTGGAACTGACGGAAAAAATGTAACTTCCATCATTTATGCAGTTTTGAGGGTGGCTTTTCATTATTCTCATCATTTGACGTTTTTGGAACTTGCTAGGGGCGATTTTTGGTGATCTTGCTTGGTTGTAAACATTATCTAAACATTTCGTTTGTGTTTTCGATCCGTATGAACATTGAACTTTGTGCTATGATGATTCACCGAGCTATGTGTGGCTAAACTCATGGTGATCATCCTGAATTGAAGGTTTGTTTAAGACTTTTGTGTTTGGATTCGTATTTCTAGAGTAATAGACTTGCAATGTTTGTTTGTTTATTATGGTGTGTGGATGTTTGATTGTAAATTGTTGATTGATGTTATACTCATATTCTAAACCGTACGTTCTTGGTGTCGTTGACAATCGAGATATCACGGGAGGGATTAGGGTTGGATATTAGACAATTGGTTATCGGGTAACAACCTCGCATTGTCATAATCCGAGTACTTAGTTCCCTTTTATCACAACAAACAATTACACACGAATCATGTCTATGTGATTCTTTCTAGTGAATTTAAACACAATTGTCCAAAGCAAACTGGAAATTTAGGATGGTCGCTTGTTCCTAATCTATTTACAAACTACGGTCTTTGATTTGCAATTTAATTAGTTAATTTTAGTTATTAAAACCAAAACAATCAAATCTTGAATTTTAATTTCTGCATTTTAGGTAATTGTAGTTTAATTACAAAGCTATACAATCGACATACTTTCCACATACTCCCTGAGTTCGATACCCTCTTACCACTATCTATAGTTGTTATTGGGATTAAATTTGCGTGTACCTATGACTGCACGTTAAATTTTGGCGCCGTTGCCGGGGAGTAGTTAATGGGTTGGAATTCATGGATAATTAGGTCATATTGATGAATGATTGATGTTAATCGCTAAACTGTTAGGGTTTCTGTGTGTGCATGATGAACTGGTATTGTGACGAAACTGTATGTCGACGAAATACTTAGGTGTTTCGTCACCTGCATGTCGACGAAATACTCAGGTGTTTCGCCACCCTCATGTCGACGAAATACTCAGGTGTTTCGTGACGGGTGGTCCATTGGACAACCCTTTGCGAGGCTAAAAGACAAGTTTATCCCTCATTTATGTGTGTAATTATCTTGAATTAGATAACTACTGTTGTCTATGTCTCAGGTACGGTTTGGCAGTTCAAATGGAGGAAAAGTGCAGCTTTGAAGGCTTACAAGTTGAACGGGTTGAGGATGCGGAGCAAAGGATGAACAAAGCACCAAACTCAGGCTGCCACCATAAATTACGGTCCCACCGTAATTTACGGTGGACCTGAAATCCACTTTTGCTTCCACCGTAAAGCAGTCTGTTCGTGCCGTAACAATTTGAAGATCACCGTAAATTACGGCGATACCGTAATTTACGGTGGAACTGACGGAAAAAATGTAACTGCCATCATTTATGCAGTTTTGAGGGTGGCTTTTCATTATTCTCATCATTTGACGTTTTTGGAACTTGCTAGGGGCGATTTTTGGTGATCTTGCTTGGTTGTAAACATTATCTAAACATTTCGTTTGTGTTTTCGATCCGTATGAACATTGAACTTTGTGCTATGATGATTCACCGAGCTATGTGTGGCTAAACTCATGGTGATCATCCTGAATTGAAGGTTTGTTTAAGACTTTTGTGTTTGGATTCGTATTTCTAGAGTAATAGACTTGTAATGTTTCTTTGTTTATTATGGTGTGTGGATGTTTGATTGTAAATTGTTGATTGATGTTATACTCATATTCTAAACCGTACGTTCTTGGTGTCGTTGACAATCGAGATATCACGGGAGGGATTAGGGTTGGATATTAGACAATTGGTTATCGGGTAACAACCTCGCATTGTCATAATCCGAGTACTTAGTTCCCTTTTATCACAACAAACAATTACACACGAATCATGTCTATGTGATTCTTTCTAGTGAATTTAAACACAATTGTCCAAAGCAAACTGGAAATTTAGGATGGTCGCTTGTTCCTAATCTATTTACAAACTACGGTCTTTGATTTGCAATTTAATTAGTTAATTTTAGTTATTAAAACCAAAACAATCAAATCTTGAATTTTAATTTCTGCATTTTAGGTAATTGTAGTTTAATTACAAAGCTATACAATCGACATGCTTTCCACATACTCCCTGAGTTCGATACCCTCTTACCACTATCTATAGTTGTTATTGGGATTAAATTTGCATGTACCTACAACTGCACGTTAAATTTTGGCGCCATTGCCGGGGAGTAGTGCGCAACGTGTGTCAGTTTATTAGTTTTGTTTTGTTATTTTCGGGTTTACACTGGTGTTTAGTGTACAGGTTCTACAGGTGCATGCATACTAGAGGCTCTCACAAAGCGTCACCATTGTCATTTGATCCGGAAATCGAAAGAACGCGAAGGCAAAATTTTATTACGAGAAAACCGAATCATTGGTTCACCCACTTCACCCATTACACCAAGAAACATCATGGCCGATTCACAAATTCCACCTACAACGGGTCAAACAACCTCATCATTTATACCTACTTCCACACAACCGTCACCAAATACCACCCTTCCACCAAACATTACTGAACCCATTACAATCCAAAATGTTACATCAACCAACACCACACAACCCATTACTACCAAAGAAGAACCAACCATCACATTTAACCCTTCTACTACTATACCACCATTATCCCATTTCTTTCCGGGTGCGGGTCCATCATATTCAGGTCATACCATAGGACCAAACTCAACGATTGTTCATGCTTCAACATTTAGACCATCGAATCAAGCGGGTTTTCAATATTCAAACATTCCATTTGGGCATTCGTCAGGAATTCAAGGAGATGGGTATGATGAAGGGTTTGAAGAATTTGAGGGTTATGATGAGGATGGGTATTTTTACGGGGGTTATGGTGATCAAGGAGAAGTTGGATATGTTCAAAGTCAATCTCAAGGGATGGCAAGTGTTGGTGGAATGTCACAACAACAACAACTCGTACCACAACACATTCGGCCAAGACCACAAGAGCCACCAATGCAACATCCTATCCCGTTGCAACAAATTCGGCCACAAAATGTACAACCAAATGTCCAACAATTTCAAAGGCCAATTCAACGCCCACCGATGCCGCAACAGCAATTTCAACAACCAAATGCACCACAAGGGCATATACCAAGGCCAATGGGTCCTATTCGCCCAAGGGGTAGGTTTGGTGTACCAAGGAGACACCTTAGAGAAAATGTGAGGGGCATCGAAGCACATTTTCGGCCGGTAATCACTCAAAACCCTTCACCGGTAGTCATTCCTCATAATGATCAAGGGCGAACATTTGAAGTAAGGACCAACTCTTTGCAAAGTTTACCAAAGTACAAGGGGTTGGCAACGGAGGAGCCTTACTTTCATTTAGAGGCTTATGACTCGATTTGCAGCACTCTTGGGAGTCAAGGGTTTTCGGCCGACGATATTAAATTGGTTTTGTTCCAATTTTCTTTGGAAGATAAGGCGAAGAAATGGTTTTACACGTTACCCTCGGCATCCATATATACATGGGGGGAGATGCAACAAACTTTCTTGGATGAGTTTTACACCGCCCAAAAGACCAACGATGCAAGAAAGGGGTTGAGAAGCTTCCAACAACAACATGGTGAGATGTTTCACGAGGCGTTTGAACGCTTCAATATGATGATAAAGAATTGCCCTCACCATGGAATTGAATTGTGGGAGTTGATGAATGCCTTTCACGAGGGGTTGAGTGCCGAAGATGCACGTGATCTTATGTCCATTACCGGTGGGACTTTTGGTACAAATTATGAGAACGATGATTGGGAGTTCTTGGAAAGCATGGCAACTACATCAAAGAGGAAAGCTCAAGCCTCAAGAAGAGCCCGATCGGCCATTGGCCGACCTCAAGTGCACGCCATAGATGACGGTAATGTTCAAACTACTAACCAAATTTATGATGTTTGTGCTTTGTGTAATGAAATAGGCCACGCGGCTGAAAATTGCCAAGGGATATTGGAAGGGCAATACGAAGAGGTCCATGCGGTTCAAGGTCAAGGTCAAGGAGGAGGTGGTAGGAATTACAACAACATGAACTCTAATACCTACCACCCCAGGTTGAGGAATCACCCGAATTTTCGGTATGGGAACCCTTCAAATTAAGCCAACCCGAACTTTCAAGGTAGCCAAGGTAACTTTGGGTCACGCCAATCTTACAATAACCAAGGTGGATACCGAGGCGGAAACAACCAAGGCTATCAAAAACAATACCAAACGGGTCAAGAACAAGGGGGGTCTTCGGGTGGAAACGAGATGATGGAGATGCTAAAGAGCATGCAAATGGAGATGCAAAAATGGAACCAACTCGATGAAGTTCGAATGCAAAAGGATGAGGTTCGTGACAAAAGCATCCAATCACTAACAACCCAAATGGGTCAATTAGCAATCGACGTGGCCGAATTGAAGAAAAGTAAGGGTCAACTTCCAAGCGACACTAAGGTAAACCCTTCACATGGTTCGTCACGAGGTAATGTTAATATTAATCATGTTAGTGTTTTAAGAAGTGGAAAAGAGTTCAAAGCCAATTTGTCAACCGAATTGGTTGAGGGGGTAGTTGAGGATATCACGGGTTATGAAAGTGATGATGAAGTTTCACCGATTAAACCAAAAGAAACAATTGTTAAAAAACCGGGGTTGGGTGAAAACGAAAAGAATGAAAAAGTTGAAGGTGAACCGAGTCAAGTCCCGTTTCCATCGGCCTTACTTGACCCGGGAAAGAAAAATTTTATTGCGTCGAGAGGTCCTCAAAAAGAAGAGATGTGGGACATGTTTAAACAAGTGAAAATAAATCTCCCACTCCTCGATGCAATAAAACAAGTCCCCGCCTATGCAAAATTTTTAAAAGAATTATGTACACAAAAAAGGCAAAATAAGAAGAAAGTGCCTAAGCGGGTGGATTTAACCGGGCAAGTGAGTAGGGTTTTGAATGGGGAGCTTCCTCCTAAGCTCCAAGATCCGGGCACGCCATTGATTAATATACAAGTTAGTAATTTTCAAATGGCTAAGGCATTGCTAGATCTTGGAGCCGGGGTTAGCATTCTACCGGGGGGCTTATATGACCAATATGACTTTGGTCCGTTGGCAAGGGTGGAGACAACGGTTGTTTTGGCCGATTTGTCTCATAAGCTACCTCGGGGTATGGTTCAAAATGTAATTGTAAAATTGATGAGTTTTATTACCTGGTTGACTTTTTAGTCTTGGATTACTCATCGGCGGACCCTAAGCAACAACAAAATATAATTTTGGGTCGGCCATTTTTGAGCACCGCACATGCTATTATCGATTGTAGATTTGGTACAGTTGACATGGCTTTTGGAAATAGAAAAATGCGTTTGAATGTTTTTACTAACAATTCTAATGCTAATGGTGTTGATGAGTGTTTCATGGCAGATATAGTTGATGGATGCAACCCGCATGAGTATGAGGAGGATGGTTTGGATATTTGTCTGTGTGATTTTTTTGAACAGGTACATGCTTATGCACTCCGGGTTGAAGAGGAAAAGCAAGATGCGATGGCGTTGAAAGAAGGTAGACCGCCATGGACCCACCAGTTCGAAGGTCTACCGGTGGAGATCGATTCGGGTACGAAACCATCATTAGAGGAACCGCCAAAGTTGGAGCTCAAAGACTTGCCTAGCCACTTGAAGTATGTGTTTTTAGGGGATAATGACACTTTACCGGTCATTATTGCCTCTAATTTGGAGTTGGCACTAGAGCAAGCATTGTTGGCGGTTTTAAAAGAGAACAAGGGAGCTATTGGATGGACGATTGCCGACCTCAAAGGAATTAGTCCATCCATTGTCATGCATAAGATCATTACCACTGAAGATGCAAAGCCGACACGAGAGGCTCAAAGGCGATTGAATCCGAACCTACGGGAGGTAGTTAAAAAGGAGGTAATTAAATGGTTGGATGCGGGAATTATTTATCCAATTTCGGATAGTGCTTGGGTGAGTCCCACCCAAGTTGTGCCTAAGAAGGCCGGCATTCAAGTAGTCAAGGATGAAAGTGGTGAACAAATTGCCACCCGACCGGTTACCGGGTGGCGTGTATGTATTGACTACCGAAAATTGAATGCCGCTACTTCTAAGGATCATTTCCCGCTACCATTCATTGATCAAATTATTGAAAAACTATCGGGTCAAAAATACTATTGTTTTTTAGATGGGTATTCGGGTTACAATCAAATCGCCATACACCCGGATGACCAACACAAGACCACCTTCACTTGTCCATATGGTACCTTTGCCTTTAGGCTAATGCCATTTGGCTTGTGCAATGCTTGTAACACCCCAAAAACGGGTTTGGTAATCAAACCACGTTAATATTAATGACTTGGTAAAAATACCGTTAGTGGTAAAATTTAACCCGGTGAATATTAGGACTTAAATAAATAATCCTAATATTAACTAAAAGGTGAATAAAAGCTTTTAAGGAAACAAAATGGATAAAAGGCCCGAGTTAACGGGACCTAAAATAAACTTAGTCATAAATATTCCCGAACCCGCTAAGTTAACTAGAAATGTAAAACCTAGTTAATAAGTGGGAATATTATTGAAAGTAATTTAGGTTGTAACCTAATTAATAACTAACCAAACACGAGGGACCAAAGCCGGGTAACTTGAAAATGGAATTATAACTTAAAAAAATATAACACAACACACACACTAGATGTGTGTGTGCGTGCGTGAAGTAGTCCAGGAGAAGGAGCAAGAACTCCAAAACCCTAGCTCCAACAATCTCAACAAATTGAAGCTCAAATCAAGACCCAAATCGATGCATGAACACATATAAATGATCACCTAGTCGTGGGGATCACAAGGTATGTCGAATTTTATGATTTGGTGATACTTTGAGATTATGATGAACAATCATAATCGAAATTCTGGAATGAATGTTGAATCTATGAGTGTTATTGTGATGAAATCCATGTTTAGGAACAACCCTAGTTAATAATTTGATAAACTAGTGTTGAAAAATAGAAATTTGATGACTACCCATATGTGTGCTAAGTGGGTTTTATGACAAGAAGATGAACACTTGAATTAGAGTGTTAAATTGATGAATATTGATGTTATGATACTAGTACTAAGTGTAGTTCATGAACACTAGACATGAAAGTTTGAATTTTGATGCTAATCTTGGTAAAAATAACTAGTTGTGAACTAGTTAGCAAATGTGTAGAAGTATGCCTATTAGGTGTTTGATAAAATGCCTACATGAGAAGTAAAGTGTTGAAATTCAATTAAAACATGTAATTGGCAAATTTGACTAATTACATGAGACATGGGATAAAACGGATTATAATAATAGTTTGACACTCTCTACAAGCAAGGTGGAGGCTTGGGAAAGAAGCGATCAAACGAATCAAGCACGAGAAGAAAAAGCGTATTCGGATGCGAGGTAAGTATGGCTTACACTAGTCTTGTATTTTAGAATATCCTCTTATCGTATTAGTTACGAATAAGATAAATACATAATTGCGGTATGATGTTCCGGCATGTAGACGCACGGAACAAGTTAGACAAGCATGACAAGAAACCATGTTGATGGTTTAGAAAAGACTTAAAATCAGTAATTCGATTATTTTATGACAAATGGGAAATGAAACGTTGGAATGGTTGCCTTTTAGGGTAAACCAAAACAAACAATAAGGGTAAAACGGTAAATTGGTCACGTGTTGACCATAACTATTGATTTCGAAAGGCACCGAATGGCGTAAGCTATGATAGGCTAAAAAGCGTTAGGGAACGATCAATAGGTGAAATGACCGCACGGTGTAAACCGGAGCGAGTCGTATAGATGAGTTGGTAATAAATGCCATCTCGTCAACCTAACCGGTCACTTAGACCAAACGGGTCAAAAGGTGAAGATATCACCTCTTGACAATAACGACTAATGATTATTGTCGAGTTATATTATTTCAGGAGTAAATGTGAAATGGGTATTAGCAACGCCATGGATTAGCGGTTATAAAAGCAAGGTATTAAAAACGGGTTGATATATTGACCCGCGCCAGGTATGTGAAACAGGGTAACACTCATTTAGAATATGTGGTTCAACGAGTGCTAATAGAAGTCAAAATAAACATTTGGTTACTTGATAAGTAAACCAAATGTTTAATATAGTGAACATTGCGTTGGGAAGCTTAATGACTTTTCAAACAAAATCATAAGTTAAAAGAGGGATTTCGGGTCGAATATACTTCCAAAAGTCCTTCATCGTAAAAGATTGGCTATACGGACTAAAACGCCCTTATAAGCTAAATTGGACAAACTACCTTTAAAGGTAGTTTTGAAACGAGTTTTACAATCAAGTAAGTAATTGAAATAAGTATTAAGTCGCAAAAGATGTAAACCTTTGGTCAAATGACTTTATACGAGTCTTTGTCGTAAATTTATTAATCCGACGAGAAAAACTCGGATTATATAGATTTCCCCCTTAAGTCCACCACAAATAAGTTTGTGGTGGAAGATCACTTGATAAAAAATGTTGTATGATAATGCTAGAAACGAACGAGAGCGTTCATGATCAAAATATGCATAAACACCCTTAACGGGTCAAAACATGCATAGGAGCGTAAATGGGTTTAAGATACGTAAGGAACCCGTGGCTTGAACCTAATATGATAGGAATTATTGAAATTATGATTACCGTGAGAATAAGGATCAAACAAACATGTTTCGTTTGATAAAAACATGAATGGGTCAAAATTGCGGCAAATTGGAAAAAAAGCTGGATGCAGAGTCCACCGTAAATTACGGTGCCACCGTAATTTACGGTGGAGATGAAAGTCTTACGGTAGCCCCCTACTGGTTTACGGTAGGGGCATGTAAAACCAGTGGCCACCGTAAATTACGGTGCCACCGTAATTTACGGTGGAGGTCAGGTTGAAATTGTTGTTTTGTTATCAAATGTTTCTCGGACCCGTTTAGACACGTTTAAAACCTTGTATGACTAAGCATTTCATGTTTATGAAATGTAGGTACACCTTGGATGCCGGAAGATGATCAAGCTCAGCGAAGAACCGAACACGATAATGATACACGCTTCCGCATTTTGCCACGTTGTAATTTTTAAACAACGAATTCGATCACGTTATGTAGAATAACTTATGATTTATTAAAAGTTTTAATAAACCCGTATTTCCAAATGTTTA
Source organism: Helianthus annuus (assembly GCF_002127325.2). Lineage (NCBI taxonomy): Eukaryota > Viridiplantae > Streptophyta > Magnoliopsida > Asterales > Asteraceae > Helianthus > Helianthus annuus. The sequence continues at coordinate 85,637,652 of NC_035437.2, read as the reverse complement.
TATAATCTTAATTACATGATTGTTTAACGTAAAAATTTACGTTAAACCTTGAAATAAAAGACCGGGTGTTACATGTTGGTATCAGAGCCTTGGTTTAAGAGATTCGAGTATGGTGGGGAGGAACCATGCTTGGACTTAAACCTTATGCTCTTGACAAAGAATAGTGTTCGGTTCCAGGCTTGATCGCAAATCCGGTAAGTACAAGTACGTGAATAGTTAGTATGCTAAAGTGTTGTAAACAATACATAGGGCTATCGTGTGATACGCGTTACCCCAATTAAAATGATTGAAATAGTTGACGAAAATACGCGCGTTGACGCGTATAGTAGAAAAAGCCTTGTATCATAATACGGGCGATTATTGAGGTTGACGTTACTAACTTTTGCGAATGTTTTAATTGAAGGACACTCGCGTTTGAAGACGACGAGAGTCAAACGAATTGTGGATATGATGATGGAATGGTCCGAAGTATGACAAGAGGAGCATACTCACCGAGGACTAAATCGCGTAAAGACCGCGAACAAAGTTAATGGCAAAGAACGCCCGTCGGGGAAAACAGTACCAGGTGCACATTTTAAATAATAGCATAAATAGTAATATGCAACAATAAGTAGGAACTTAAAAGTTGCATATGTAAAATTTAAAACTTGGAAAGACCTGAATAGAAAACCTATCCGGGATATTGTTTCCAAGAAAAACAGATAGAGGTATTACTTACATAGGGCGTGATGTGAAAACTGTAAAAAAGGTCATGCGTGTCATGTGTTAAACGCTTACTCTGGCCAAGTAAGTAGCGGCATATGTTACCATGAACTTCTTATGGTGGACACGTTTACATCCGATGTAGTAAGGGCAGGGTGAATGGGACTAATTAAAAAGTGCCCAAATGAATCAGATAAACAAAATATTTGATAATAATGTAAACGCACAACCAAGTGACGGGAGCGTATTACATTAGGATAATGAGCCCGAGTGAAGGGACAAACAAGCATGTAAAATGATTTAGACAAGTATTGGGAGGGAGTGTACTTACACTCGAACCCAGAAAACATCAAGCTATTGGGAGGGAGTGTACTTACACTCGAACCCAGAAAACATCAAGCTATTGGGAGGGAGTGTACTTACACTCGAACCCAGAAAACATCAAGCTATTGGGAGGGAGTGTACTTACACTCGAACCCAGAAAACATCAAGCATATAAAACGATTTAGACAAATATTGGGAGGGAGTGATACTTACACTCGAACCCGAAGAATATAAACATGTAAAATGATCAAGATATGCATTAGGAGGTAGTGTACTTACACTCGAACCCGGAAAATGCAAATATGTTCCTTAACGGGTCATTTTTGTAAAACGTCGAACTTAAAGATAAAGTCAGAATATAAAAACCGAAGCGAGGTCCTAATGCATACCGGGAGGGTTGCAATAATAACAACTTCGGTAAAACACCCGGTGGATGGGTAAGAATTAAACACATGCGTAAACCAAGAGACGTGAACGCGGGTTGAAAGATCAAAGTAACTTGGATTACGAGTTATGACTATAAAATCTCGTATATAGAAATTGAGTAAATATGTTCAACTATTCGAAGTTGAATGGGTCGAATAAAGAATAAAATTGATTGTTTATAAGTGATGGATTTCACATTAATAGGTCAAACATGTCGAATATAATATAACGCCGAATGGCACAAATGAGCACTAGCCAGATAAAGGTAGTGTTGAATGCAAGAGAATAATGAGCCCGGCAATGGGACATAATCAAACACGAATGTATGTAAACTGGATAACGGTGAGCATAAGATTAACCGACGCATAAATGATGTGAGAAATCATAAAGTCGGAAATTGTGCCCGAAAAGAAACGAATGTAGCCTTAGACTACGGTCAAGGTCAAAGATAATATCAAAATGATAATAAATGATGTTAAGCAAAAACATGGTGCCTTAACGCCGTATGCGTATATAAATGTATACACATTTGAAGGAAGACTCGAATAAAAGATGATCTACGGGATCATCGTAACCTACGAGGTATTAATTAGAGCAAAAGGTCTACGGGGCCAAAACGACCCACGGGTCATGATTAGAAAGAAGTTATAAGGACTTCGCCTTAAAGAGGTGAATGTCTAATCGAAAATAGCCCATAAGGCTAAGTGATAAACCTACGGGTTAGATGGAATAAAGCAAGGAAATCAGTTAAGAATCCCCGCATAAAAACTAAGACTGTAAAGGATTAAATTACGGACTGTCAATATCCCGGTATGGATGATTGACACAAGATAAAGAAAAGATCCTAAAACTAAAACTTCGGTTTTAGTACGAAATAATGTTCTTATAAACATAAATTCTGATAGGAATTCAAATAGTAAGCATGAAAGATACAAGTCTTGACACTGATAGGCGCAAGACGATATATTCGAAAAGTGATATTTTCGAAAATGAAATTTTGATATAAATTAAACATGATGTAACACAATCACGGTTAAGAAATGTAATGTGAAGTAGAATCACATTATAACCAAGCAAGCGGTAAAAAAGTAACTGGACTAATGAGTCTAATTAGTGAGACCCGTCAAGGTCATTTAAATAAATTTGGTTTGCTTGAAAGCGGTGGATTCGGTATAAATGAACCGAATAAATAAAATTGAAAACAAAAGAAATCATTGCGAAAAGTGACAGATTTCATTAAAGACCTTTAAATAGGCCAAAGTCACGGATTCATAAAGAATTCGAGAATATATGAAAGCGATGGGAATCGCTAATTTAACTAAACTATTAGAAATAACGAGATTACGTTGTTTCAAGTCGCACTATGTCATGCAATATACGTAGATGATTAATAACCAAAAGAATATTACCATACCTTTCTGGTAATACTAACAATCGGTTAAAGTATGAGAAATGCTTAATTGATTATCGAGAGCAAATGCATGGAGTTAAACTCGATAAATTATATAAGAAAAGGTTTCGGGGACGAAACCTCTTTAAGGGGGGTAGACTTGTAACACCCCAAAAACGGGTTTGGTAATCAAACCACGTTAATATTAATGACTTGGTAAAAATACCGTTAGTGGTAAAATTTAACCCGGTGAATATTAGGACTTAAATAAATAATCCTAATATTAACTAAAAGGTGAATAAAAGCTTTTAAGGAAACAAAATGGATAAAAGGCCCGAGTTAACGGGACCTAAAATAAACTTAGTCATAAATATTCCCGAACCCGCTAAGTTAACTAGAAATGTAAAACCTAGTTAATAAGTGGGAATATTATTGAAAGTAATTTAGGTTGTAACCTAATTAATAACTAACCAAACACGAGGGACCAAAGCCGGGTAACTTGAAAATGGAATTATAACTTAAAAAAATATAACACAACACACACACTAGATGTGTGTGTGCGTGCGTGAAGTAGTCCAGGAGAAGGAGCAAGAACTCCAAAACCCTAGCTCCAACAATCTCAACAAATTGAAGCTCAAATCAAGACCCAAATCGATGCATGAACACATATAAATGATCACCTAGTCGTGGGGATCACAAGGTATGTCGAATTTTATGATTTGGTGATACTTTGAGATTATGATGAACAATCATAATCGAAATTCTGGAATGAATGTTGAATCTATGAGTGTTATTGTGATGAAATCCATGTTTAGGAACAACCCTAGTTAATAATTTGATAAACTAGTGTTGAAAAATAGAAATTTGATGACTACCCATATGTGTGCTAAGTGGGTTTTATGACAAGAAGATGAACACTTGAATTAGAGTGTTAAATTGATGAATATTGATGTTATGATACTAGTACTAAGTGTAGTTCATGAACACTAGACATGAAAGTTTGAATTTTGATGCTAATCTTGGTAAAAATAACTAGTTGTGAACTAGTTAGCAAATGTGTAGAAGTATGCCTATTAGGTGTTTGATAAAATGCCTACATGAGAAGTAAAGTGTTGAAATTCAATTAAAACATGTAATTGGCAAATTTGACTAATTACATGAGACATGGGATAAAACGGATTATAATAATAGTTTGACACTCTCTACAAGCAAGGTGGAGGCTTGGGAAAGAAGCGATCAAACGAATCAAGCACGAGAAGAAAAAGCGTATTCGGATGCGAGGTAAGTATGGCTTACACTAGTCTTGTATTTTAGAATATCCTCTTATCGTATTAGTTACGAATAAGATAAATACATAATTGCGGTATGATGTTCCGGCATGTAGACGCACGGAACAAGTTAGACAAGCATGACAAGAAACCATGTTGATGGTTTAGAAAAGACTTAAAATCAGTAATTCGATTATTTTATGACAAATGGGAAATGAAACGTTGGAATGGTTGCCTTTTAGGGTAAACCAAAACAAACAATAAGGGTAAAACGGTAAATTGGTCACGTGTTGACCATAACTATTGATTTCGAAAGGCACCGAATGGCGTAAGCTATGATAGGCTAAAAAGCGTTAGGGAACGATCAATAGGTGAAATGACCGCACGGTGTAAACCGGAGCGAGTCGTATAGATGAGTTGGTAATAAATGCCATCTCGTCAACCTAACCGGTCACTTAGACCAAACGGGTCAAAAGGTGAAGATATCACCTCTTGACAATAACGACTAATGATTATTGTCGAGTTATATTATTTCAGGAGTAAATGTGAAATGGGTATTAGCAACGCCATGGATTAGCGGTTATAAAAGCAAGGTATTAAAAACGGGTTGATATATTGACCCGCGCCAGGTATGTGAAACAGGGTAACACTCATTTAGAATATGTGGTTCAACGAGTGCTAATAGAAGTCAAAATAAACATTTGGTTACTTGATAAGTAAACCAAATGTTTAATATAGTGAACATTGCGTTGGGAAGCTTAATGACTTTTCAAACAAAATCATAAGTTAAAAGAGGGATTTCGGGTCGAATATACTTCCAAAAGTCCTTCATCGTAAAAGATTGGCTATACGGACTAAAACGCCCTTATAAGCTAAATTGGACAAACTACCTTTAAAGGTAGTTTTGAAACGAGTTTTACGATCAAGTAAGTAATTGAAATAAGTATTAAGTCGCAAAAGATGTAAACCTTTGGTCAAATGACTTTATACGAGTCTTTGTCGTAAATTTATTAATCCGACGAGAAAAACTCGGATTATATAGATTTCCCCCTTAAGTCCACCACAAATAAGTTTGTGGTGGAAGATCACTTGATAAAAAATGTTGTATGATAATGCTAGAAACGAACGAGAGCGTTCATGATCAAAATATGCATAAACACCCTTAACGGGTCAAAACATGCATAGGAGCGTAAATGGGTTTAAGATACGTAAGGAACCCGTGGCTTGAACCTAATATGATAGGAATTATTGAAATTATGATTACCGTGAGAATAAGGATCAAACAAACATGTTTCGTTTGATAAAAACATGAATGGGTCAAAATTTCGGCAAATTGGAAAAAAAGCTGGATGCAGAGTCCACCGTAAATTACGGTGCCACCGTAATTTACGGTGGAGATGAAAGTCTTACGGTAGCCCCCTACTGGTTTACGGTAGGGGCATGTAAAACCAGTGGCCACCGTAAATTACGGTGCCACCGTAATTTACGGTGGAGGTCAGGTTGAAATTGTTGTTTTGTTATCAAATGTTTCTCGGACCCGTTTAGACACGTTTAAAACCTTGTATGACTAAGCATTTCATGTTTATGAAATGTAGGTACACCTTGGATGCCGGAAGATGATCAAGCTCAGCGAAGAACCGAACACGATAATGATACACGCTTCCGCATTTTGCCACGTTGTAATTTTTAAACAACGAATTCGATCACGATATGTAGAATAACTTATGATTTATTAAAAGTTTTAATAAACCCGTATTTCCAAATGTTTATATAATCTTAATTACATGATTGTTTAACGTAAAAATTTACGTTAAACCTTGAAATAAAAGACCGGGTGTTACAATGCTCCGGCAACCTTCCAACGATGTATGATGAGCATTTTCTCGGACATGGTTGGAGAGTCGCTCGAAGTATTCATGGATGACTTCTCCATTTCTGGCACTAGTTTTGATGCTTGTCTCAACGAATTACAAAAAAGTGTTAAAAAGATGTGTTGAGAAAAATTTAGTGCTAAGTTGGGAGAAAAGTCATTTCATGGTGCAAGAGGGCATTGTGTTGGGTCATGTGATTTCTGAAAGGGGGATGGAGGTGGATAAGGCAAAAATACGGGTAATATCATCTTTGCCACCTCCGAAAAATGTTAAAGGTGTAAGGTCGTTCTTGGGACACGCGGGATTTTATAGACGTTTCATCAAGGGTTTTAGTGTTATCACAAAACCCTTATGCAACTTGTTATTAAAAGATGTCCCGTTTGATTTTACTAACGAATGTATGCAAGCTTTCACTGTTTTGAAGGAACACTTGGTCAAGGCTCCTATTTTGCAACCACCAGATTGGTCAAAGCCGTTCGAGATAATGTGTGATGCGAGCGACACCACTATTGGTGCAGTTTTAGGTCAACGGGTTGACAAGAAACCGGTGGTTATTTACTATGCAAGCAAAACTTTATCCGAAGCGCAACTTAACTACACCACCACCGAGAAGGAATTATTAGCGGTGGTGTATGCTTTGGATAAGTTTCGCTCGTATATTTGGGGAAGCAAAGTGGTGGTTTATTCGGATCATAGCGCGGTCCGGTACTTGATGGAGAAAAAGGACGCGAAGCCTCGTTTGATTCGGTGGGTCTTATTGTTACAAGAGTTCGATCTAGAAATCCGAGACAAAAAGGGAAGTGAGAATGTAGTTGCGGATCATTTGTCTCGGATTCCGGTGGAAGGAACCGATGATGTGAGTGAAATCAACGAAAGTTTTCCCGACGAGCAACTTTTAGCCGTTTCCACTTTCGTTGCACCGTGGTATGCTCATTATGTCAACTATTTAGCCACGGGTGCCATTCCAAGTCATTGGACCAAAAAGCGTCGACAACAATTCATGGTCCAAGTAAAGAAATACATTTGGGATGAACCGGATCTCTTCAAGATTGGACCGGATCAAGTTATACGAAGGTGTGTGCCTGAAACGGAAGTGTTGGAAATTTTGACCCATGCCCATTCGTCCGCATGTGGGGGTCATTTTAGTGGGCACAAAACAGGCTATCGGGTTCTTTCATGTGGGTTTTATTGGCCCACCATTTTCAAGGATGCATGTGAGTTTGCTAGAAATTGTATAAATTGTCAAAAAATGGGGAGTATATCGAAGAGGGATGAGATGTCGTTACAACCAATCTTGGTTGTTGAGATATTTGATGTATGGGGTATAGATTTTATGGGTCCCTTCCCGAATTCGAATGGCTTCCTATACATTTTGGTAGCGGTGGACTATGTCTCGAAGTGGATTGAAGCTATTGCAACACGAACAAACGACCATTCGGTTGTTTGTAAATTTGTTCAATCCAACATCTTTTCTCGCTTTGGAATCCCGCGGGTTATTATAAGTGATGGTGGTTCGCATTTCAAGAACTTCAACTTTGGGAAACTATTGAAGAGATATAGCGTGAATAACCGAATTGCCACACCTTACCATCCGCAAACAAGTGGACAAGTTGAAGTGTCCAACCGTCAAATCAAAGAGATCCTCATGAAGACGGTAAGAACGGATAGGAAGGATTGGTCGAGTAAGTTAGATGATGCGTTATGGGCATACCGAACGGCCTACAAGACTCCTATTGGCACAACGCCTTACCGGATGGTGTATGGTAAGGGTTGTCACTTGCCAATGGAGTTGGCGCATAGAGCACATTGGGCAATTAAGACGGTTAACGCGGATTATGACGAGGCGGGGAAGTTGAGGAAGTTGCAATTAAGCGAAATAGAAGAGATTTGGGATGAGGCGTACGAATGTGCATCGGCCTATAAAGATAAACTCAAGAAGGTGCATGATGCGAAATTGAGAAAGAAAACATTTGAAGTGGGGCAAAAAGTTTGGTTGTATAACTCAAGATTGAAGATGTTCGCGGGCAAGCTCAAAAGCAAATGGATGGGTCCGTATGTCATTCGGAGAGTTGGGAGATTTGGTGATGTAGACATCCAAGACGAGCAAACGTTGAAACAACAAACGGTGAACGGTCACCGCTTAAAGCCATACTTGGAGGGGAACGACATCAACAACTTGGAGCTTGACAAAGCGGGCTACATCTTGCGCCCGGTCGATGAGGAACAACCATGAGAGGCCCAGGTTTGGTAGTGTACATAGTAGTGTTTTGTTTTGTTTGTTTTGTATAGTTTGCACAATTGCCGAATTTCCTCGAAATCCGTGTTTGAAACAAGTGTGGGGACGTTCGGGTCACGAATTACTCTAACATTGTGTTGAGGACAACACGGGACTTTTTGAGGGGGTAGGGTGATTTTTACAAGTTTTTGAAAAAATTAAAAAACATAAAAAATCGAAAAAATTAAAAAATATAAAAAAATTCACCTCAAAAATTTAATTTGTGTGAAACCTCAGATGCCCAGTGTGTACCGTAAATTACGGTATGGCCGTAATTTACACGGTGGGTGTTGAAAATTTTTGAGCTTTACGGTATTTCACTACTGTTTTACGGTGAAAGAATTGAGGTTCAGGGTCCATCGTAACTTACGGTGGGACCGTAAGTTACGGTGCGCAGAAAAGTTTGATCCGTCGTTCGGGGTTTCGCATATATATAAAAAAAATATATATATAATAAAACACAAACATATCTGGTCACGTGAATCTTGCCCTAACCACACAAATTCTATTCTATCTATCACCATCCATCTTCATCTCTCTCAAGACCCACAAGCCATCTTCTTCCCCAACCTTCAAACCTCCATAGCTCCATCAATTCTTGTCCAAACTAAGTGAAATCGGAGTCTATCTTGACTAATTTTTCATGTAGTTTCTGATTTTGACAAGAGATTTACAAGAAAACGCTGTTTTTGAGTCCGAATTCCAAACCCTAGTCCGAAAATTTTTGGGGGTTTTTGGAGTTTTTGTTTCACAAGCACTTGTGCATCTTCAAAACAAGGTATGGAAGTTTAATTTGTGTATTTTGATGATGCATTGTGAAGATTGAGGTTATTGTTGATGTTTGTTCATACCCACTTGCTTGTTTATAGTGTTATTTGTTACTTGTTCTTGGACATGATTATGGTTGTAGATGTAGGATGGTTAGTAAAGTAGTGAACTTGTGAGGATCTCTACATTGTAGAGACACCATGCCCAAATTTTTGAAAAACTTATACATTGTAGTTCACTAACATCTACAACCATAGTAACAAGCAAATGTGGGGATGTTTTGGAGAAAGGAGCCTGATTTTGTTTTGTTTGCTTGTGTTGTTTGTTCTCATGTGTGTAGGAAAATGGTTAAGACAAAAGAAAAAGCGGGATCCAGTTCGTCATCATCGAAAGGGAAAGGCAAACAAGTGGAACAATAACCGCGAAAAAGGCAATATATGGGTCGGATAAGTGAAAGTGAGAGTGGGAGTGAAGAAGAAATGGAGTTGGATCCACATGATAAGCCGATATGGGACTCGGGTCCTCTGGATGATCAACCCGAGGAGTGGCAGCCAACATTATATCATGATAGAATGAATAAGCTCAAGAACAAGGCAGCGGCCTTCATTTGTGAACGAGAGGTTCGGGAAGTGGAGTTCCAACAATTTGGGGTGTTTGATAAATTTCGAGCGCTAGGATGGGAATCGGCGCTTAAATGTTTTGATAAAGACAAAAGCAACTTGTTTATGACCGAGATACAAGAATGGATGGCGACCTTGAAATATCACAATTTTAACAAGCCATCACAGATGAAGTTGATTGGTGAGGTGCACGGGGTACCGGTGGAGATGTCATTTGACACATTGAAGAAGCTCGGGAAGTGTGACAGTCTCCCGGCTCGTGATTACATGGTTCCCACTCTCGATGACCTCCTGCTTAAACCGGAGAAACATGTTCGATGGAATGATATGTTGGCAGCAATATTTTTACCCGGTACATACAGTGGTATTTTGTACCGGAAAAATTTGAGAATCGAAGCAAAGCTGTTGCTAGCTATTTGTTTGTTGAATGTGATACCGCGCAGAGGAGATAAGGAACAGGTGAGATTCCCAGAGGTACCTGTTCTCTATTCGCTAATGCATGGGTCTCCACGTTTTCCGATACGCTATCTCATCATGCACCACTTGTGGATCAGCCGAAACAAATATGGCAGGGACATTGTCCCATATTGTAGGATCATCACGGGGTTGATGAAACAGCAGAAAGCTCTTACGTCGGAGGATCGAGGGGTAACGAAGAGGCACCAACCGTTTACGTTAGACAGAATGGGAAGTGGTTGGACATATACCCAATCGGAGCGGTATCACAAGTTAAAATCCGAGGGTCAAAGATGGAGAGCTCTTAAGGCGAATGCGAGAGATTTGTTACCGGGTGAAGAGGATGAACCCAAGAGTGAAGCGGAAATCCCAAGTGGGGATGAAGATTATGAGGAGCAACCGCAAGGCGGTGTGAATTTGAATGTGGGCCAAGGGGGTCATGGTGGAGGTTTTGGTGGTGCGTTCTATGATTATACGCAGCAATCTTATGTGCCGGGATGGACTTACGAAGGCACAATGCAAGAAGTGATTGCGAATCAACGGCCTCCGGCATCCGTGTTTGATACGTGGTCGGGGGCGAAGAGGACGTTGTATGATCAAAATACGAGGAATAGTGCAAGTATTGAGCGTTCTTTAAAGCAAAATTTTGATCGTAATGAGGCATGGAACCGCACCTTTGCGTATTCCCAAGAGGTGGAAACGAATAATCGGTATTTTGACGATCAAGAGAGGAGGATGCACGCTGATTATCATGCCGGGCGGCCGGTGGTTGTGGATCCACAACATGTGGATTATGCGTCTCTACCACCGTATGACGGTAGTGTTTCGTATCCAACCCCGCCGATCCACCACTCACAATGGATTGACCCAAGGCAACAAGAGGGAGCCCAACAACAACAAGGAGGAAGTAGTAGTAGCGGCTCTTTTGCATTTGGAGAATGGAACGACATGATGTCTTCCATCTTTGGACCTCCGGGACCGCGCTACTATTAGTAAGGTTGTGTTCCTCTTTTGTATATTTTTGTGCATATGTGTTAGTTTGTTTTGTTTTGTTTTCGGTTGGGTGGTGTATGATTGTGTTGTTTTATTGGGTTGGTGTTTGTTGGTGGTGTCATTTTTTTTTTTTAAAAAAGAGAAGAAAAACATAAAAAAAAATTATAAAATGAAAAAAATCCAAAAAGAAATTTGGGGTTTGAGTGAAGAAGCTTTTTGTGATGTTGAATGATTTTAGTGATCAAAGCCTCCTAAAGCCATACATTGGGGTCAATGTATCCCAAGTGTGGGGATGGGGGGAATTTTTTGAAGATTTTTGAAAAATTGTGAGCCAAGCGAAACGATGTGAAAATTTGAACACCCTAAATTAACCCCAAATGGTGCACCGGCAACCCTTGATACCTTTTTCATTCTTGGTGAGAATTGTAGCCACATTTGTATATAAATAATGCTTATCTTTGATGAGAGTGGCTACGGGTGGGGGTGCATTAGAACTTGTGCTTGAATGTGATTTAAGTCCTTAGTTAGACATGAATGTAGAAAGGATAAGGGCATTTAGGTAGCCTCGTCGTTGGTGTGAGCGAGTGTGGGATTTGAGGGGTTGGACCTCATAAGTTTTATATATGAGCATGGTAGTGAGAGGGGCGGGGGTTTGGACATTTAGTTGCCCAATTTTGTGCCTAAAAGCCTATCATTTGCTACCCCTAGCTACTTACCTAAAAATTTGCCCAATTTGACCTGGTCTTTTAGTTTTAGTAGTAGTTGTAGTGATGTGATGTAGATATGTGATGCTTTATTGCATGGTTATTGCTAAAAAAAAAAAAAAAAAAAAAAAAACCAGAAAAATCGGAAAAGAAAAAAATAGAAAAAAAAAGAAAAGAAAAAAAAATATATGAAAAATGAAAAGAAAGGATGTTAGTTGTCTTGTATTTAGTAGTTAGTTTGGTAGTTGTTATTTTGTTTATTTGTGTAATAAAAAGACCGGGCCAAATTTTCGCTACTTCATATATATCCCAATTCCTACCTATACACCTAGCCACGTTACAACCTTGAAGTCCCTTTGATTTGCATTCATGTTTGGCACTTGTTAGGAGAAGGATTGATTTAGGTACAAGCCTATGATTGTGCAACCACCCGTTTGCCTATTGTGTGTCTAGTTTATCTTTGCTAGTATTCAATTGTAGCCGAGAGGAGAGATTTAGAGAGGGGTGCATTGGTTGGGTGTTAAAAAGGGGTTAGTAAAAAGATTGCTTGTTTTGCTTGGTTTACATTGATCACTTGTTTAGAAACTGATTTGATGAGTTGCTTTGGGACAAGCAACGGTTAAGTGTAGGGATGTGACGGGTGGTCCATTGGACAACCCTTTGCGAGGCTAAAAGACAAGTTTATCCCTCATTTATGTGTGTAATTATCTTGAATTAGATAACTACTGTTGTCTATGTCTCAGGTATGGTTTGGCAGTTCAAATGGAGGAAAAGTGCAGCTTTGAAGGCTTACAAGTTGAACGGGTTGAGGATGCGGAGCAAAGGATGAACAAAGCACCAAACTCAGGCTGCCACCGTAAATTACGGTCCCACCGTAATTTACGGTGGACCTGAAATCCACTTTTGCTTCCACCGTAAAGCAGTCTGTTCGTGCCGTAACAATTTGAAGATCACCGTAAATTACGGTGATACCGTAATTTACGGTGGAACTGACGGAAAAAATGTAACTGCCATCATTTATGCAGTTTTGAGGGTGTCTTTTCATTATTCTCATCATTGGACGTTTTTGGAACTTGCTAGGGGCGATTTTTGGTGATCTTGCTTGGTTGTAAACATTATCTAAACATTTCGTTTGTGTTTTCGATCCGTATGAACATGAACTTTGTGCTATGATGATTCACCGAGCTATGTGTGGCTAAACTCATGGTGATCATCCTGAATTGAAGGTTTGTTTAAGACTTTTGTGTTTGGATTCGTATTTCTAGAATAATAGACTTGCAATGTTTGTTTGTTTATTATGGTGTGTGGATGTTTGATTGTAAATTGTTGATTGATGTTATACTCATATTCTAAACCGTACGTTCTTGGTGTCATTGACAATCGAGATATCACGGGAGGGATTAGGGTTGGATATTAGTCAATTGGTTATCGGGTAACAACCTCGCATTGTCATAATCCGAGTACTTAGTTCCCTTTTATCACAACAAACAATTACACACGAATCATGTCTATGTGATTCATTCTAGTGAATTTAAACACAATTGTCCAAAGCAAACTGGAAATTTAGGATGGTCGCTTGTTCCTAATCTGTTTACAAACTACGGTCTTTGATTTGCAATTTAATTAGTTAATTTTAGTTATTAAAACCAAAACAATCAAATCTTGAATTTTAATTTCTGCATTTTAGGTAATTGTAGTTTAATTACAAAGCTATACAATCGACATACTTTCCACATACTTCCTGAGTTCGATACCCTCTTACCACTATCTATAGTTGTTATTGGGATTAAATTTGCGTGTACCTACGACTGCACGTCATTTCGCCACCCTCATGCCGATGAAATACTCAGGTATTTCGCCACCACCTCTTTCGCCATGGCAAAGTCTTTCGTCGAAGGATCTTTCGCCGAGGAGTACCCCATAAAATGTATGATGTATGATATCCAATGAACTGTATGATGTATGATATCTAATGAACTGTATGGTGTGTATGATATCAAATGAAACTGTATGATGTATATGACATTGAACGAAACTGTTGTAAATTGGGTAGTTGGATTATAAAAGTCTATCTGTTGCATGGCAAAAATGTTAATCAGAAGAGGAACTTGACTTAACCCGTATGAATAAACAATACATCTATGAATGTTGATATATGTCATGAACATGGGAGGTAGACTTGTTTGGGAACAAAACACTGGTTATGTGACTTTACGACAAACGTTATAGATCAATGGATTGCATGATTAACAGTTACGACTTGTATAAGCACGTGTGTCTTACTTGTATGCTACTCGCGTAACATGTATGTTGGATACATGATATATGTGAACAATGTGAATGTAAACTGATTACGTGTACATGAACATCATAGGCTTTGACTGATTAAGTCTGAGTAAGTAACTAGTCACACCGAGCAAACCAAGGTGAGTTCACTTCTCTCAAAACAAGCATGCGTCTAGTGGGGACAATCAAACTGGCAAAACTTGTAAACAGATTTTCGTAAACCCGTATCCTTGTAGGGGATATGAGGCGGTTTTCAAATACCCACATCCTTGTAGGGGATGTGAGGCGGATTTCACGTACGCATATCCTTGCAGGGGATATGCAACGGTTTTCAGTAAACGTTAATGTTGGATAATACACTCACTCTCTATCACTTAAGACCCATCATACTACCGGGTTAGTTCTTGTAGGGCAACGGGGTTATTAGTTGATAACGCTATTAGCTTTGGCACCCTCACGACGTACCTGGATAGGACGGGCGTGAACAAATAACTTTAAATCATGACCAATATTTGATAGAGCATTGGAGAAGGGCAAAAAGGGCCGTCTGCGGTATCGAGTTATTATCAACATAACATAACATGAATCAGTAATCGGTAACGAACGGTTTAACAAATCAGTGAACTCACCAGCGTTGTCTGATACACGTTTTTCTGCATGCTTGCAGGCCTTTAGGTACATGTTGTTGGAACTTGTTGTCTGGGATGCTGGAGTGGTCATGGGTCGAGATACATGGAAACGCAAGACAAGTCTAATGGTTTTCGTACATATGGTTTATGGAACATTTAACAATTGATTTATGCTTCCGCTGTATACGATGAATTATGTTAAACGTTTAGTAACACTTTATGTTATTGAATGAAAGTTTTTATTTAAAATATTGTTATGAGTTGAATGTGATTGGTGGCTAGATCCTGGTACGTCACACGTCCCGCAGTGTTTCCGCAAGTGGTATTTTGGGGGTGTGACAGTTTGGTATCAGAGCCAGGGCCGGACCGGTGGTGCCAGGTCCTGCGAGGACGCTGGACCCCTTAAAGGGGGGGGGGGGGGTGGATTGTGACATCCCACATCGGTTGTGAAGGGGAACAAAGGCTTCCTTATAAGGGGCTGGATACCTTCACCATCATGACGCGTTTTTAAAACCATGAGGGGCAGCGCTGAGGGCGTGTTGGCTGCCAAATCGGACAATATCATGGTGCGGTTACGCTGGGCTGTTCCCGAGGGTACGGGTGATCTAGCGGTATACCATGATGGTTCAAATCGGAGACCCAGTTACACGCTGATGCAACACAAGGAGACGATGATGTGTGTAAAATGCAACATATAAATTACATCAAATGAGGCATAAAACTAACCCTTTTTAAGTACTAATGTTGGAAAAAGAGTGTTTTTGTCTTCCTTTTGTATTTTCAGGATTAAATGAGCTCAAATTAACAAAAGAAGCAAAAAGGAAGCTAAATCTAACATAAATACAAGAAAAGGAACATAAGTGGATTGCCCGACCCCTCGACAGCATCCTCCCAAGCAAAACAGAGAAGGCAGAAGACTGAACACGCCCCGTGCTCAGCCAGCACAGGGCCGTGCCCAAGAAGCAGCAGATAAGACAAACCTATAGAAGCTTCTACGGCCCACCACGGGGCCGTGCCCAGTGAACACGGGGGCGTGGAGAAAGTACTGCAGACGCATTAATTGTAATTGCGAATTACAATTAATGAGGAGAGAGATTGTCAGACGGGCACGGGGCCGTGTGCAGGGGACACGAGGCCGTGCCTAGGCTTCTGTTCAGCCTATAAATAGGAGTGTTTGGCTTCATTGCAACTCATCCCTTGGCACACCACCTCTCTCACACTTCATCCACCACCCACCACCATCACAACACCATCATCCACCACCATCATCCATTGTCCATCATAGAGTGTGTGAGTCGTCTCGGGATCCAAGATTGATCGTAAGAGTTCTTGACAATCAAGGCCATGTTTGCCTAAGTCTCTTACATCACTTGGTGAAGACAAGTGTTTAGTATAATACTTTTTATTTTTAATCTTTTGCACTTTTTATTTGGTTTTGTATTAATGACTTTAATAACTAGTTTCTTATGTTGAAGGTGACTTTTCCTTATCGTTTGTCCGTGGTGTCATGGCATTATTTTACTGTCTATATAAAATAAAAGATTTTCACCATTCATATCTCCACGGTCTATATGGAGGTATGTTGGCTACCTGGTCGGGGGTTAAGGGAACGGTTTGGTAAGGGTCTTGCCCTTGTTCAGCGTTTAGAGGTCCTGCAAGGGACCTGGGTCAAATTTAGTAGGATCTCCTTTAATACCCAAAGGTATTGGATGGCGGGGATCCAAACTCTTTGACCCCCTCATAAGTTAACTACTATTAATACTATAACCCGGCTATTTAGGACTGTATCCCTGCTGACTCAGACTACTTAGTCGAGGGTAACGTCACCTCCAAAAGAGGGGCCTACCATAATTTGCATTAATAACTTAATTCATTATCTTTCAATAATCCGACCCTTTAGGATTGTATCCTTGATGACTCAAACTACTGGGTTGAGGGTAACGTCGCCTTCAAAAGAGGGGCCTACTACAATAACTAAGATAATCTCTTAAACAAGTGCAAAAGTGCAAAAGTAATCAAAGGTTATACTAAAACACGAGTCGGATCCAAGTGATTCATCTTGTCTATCTGTTTTTATTTTTATTTTATTTTTCAGCATTTAGTTAGTTTTATTTTCTTAATTTAAAAAAATCTTTTCTAACATTTTGATTTGGTTAGACGTTGAGGATAAACCGGTACTAAAAGCTCTTGTGTCCTTGGACGACCTTGGTATCTTACCAACACTATACTACGTCCACGATGGGTGCACTTGCCCATATGTGTGTTTAGTGTTAGTAAATACCGTGTTTTATAAATTTAAAACTTGGCTAAAAGTGTAAAAAGGGCTTAAAATATACATCTAAAATATATTACACCACTACACACGCATCAAGTTTTTGGCGCCGCTGCCGGGGACACAAGGATTTTAAGAAAGTTAGGAATCAACGGCCTAATCATTTTTTTATTTTCTTTTTAATTGTTAGGATTTTCTTAGTTTTTCAGCTTCTGCAGAGCTCAGCACGGGTCGTGCCTAGTCGGACACGGGCCGTGCCCAGCGTTGTTACTGGCAGTTTTTAGTTTTCCAAGTTACAAAAGGCTGACCACGGGGCTGTGTCGGTGCAACACGGGCCGTGTCCAACTCTCAAGTAACTGGGATCTGGAAAACAATCACTGTAACTCCGACCACGGGCCGTGTTCACTGAGCACGGGGCCGTGGTGAACCTTCTGACCAGCATTCTTTTTTTTTTTTTATTGCAGGACTTGGAACCAGACGCCACCCCTACGTAGTGTATGAGCTCCAGTTCTAATAAGGACATAAAAGAACCTCTAGAAGAACCCGAACGCTTTCTCAGAAAAAGACTAAAAGCCAAAAACTAAGAGAAGGTTTCGGGAAATCCATTTCCAATGGCGGACCAACGTACCCTCATGGATTATCTACGACCCACCGTAGGTAATCTCGGCACCGCTATCAATGCACCGAATGTTGAAGCCAATAACTTCGAACTTCGGCCGCATTTGATACAAATGCTTCAAAACTCCGCAACCTTTCATGGGCTTGCGGACGAGGATCCCCATCTACATATTACTAATTTCTTAGAAATATGTGATACTTTTTGGATCAATGGAGCATCAAATGACGCCATCCGCCTCCGAATGTTTCCTTTTTCACTAAAAGACCGAGCAAAAGCTTGGCTTAACGCCCTCCCAACTGGATCGGTAAACACCTGGGATGAACTAGCCCAAAAATTTTTATATAAGTATTTCCCTCCCGCTAAAACGACTAAATTAATGACTGAAATTAATACATATTCACAAGAGGACGGGGAATCCTTATATGAAACTTGGGAAAGGTTCAAGGAGCTATTGCGAAAGTGTCCACATCCCGGCCTTGCGATATGGCAACAAGTATCCACTTTCTATTATGGGTTGTTGCCACACACAAGGCAGACACTTGACTCTAGCTCCGGGGGACTTTTAGGTAATCGCCGCCCGCATGAAATATATAATCAAATTGAGGAAATTGCTCAAACCAATTTTCAGTGGCACACTCCCCGAGGCAACAAATCTATTGCCCCGGGCGCCCATAAGGTTGATGAAAGCACTTCTTTACAAGCCCAAATCGAGGCCCTTTCTTCGAAAATAAAAAAAATTGGAAATGACAAAAACAGTCTCGGTTATGGCTTGTGAAGGGTGTGGTGGGCCACATGAAAATTGGAGTTGTATGAAAGAAACAGACGATCAACAAGAGTCGATAAGCTACATTGATAATAGACCTAGGCCGTCGGGTCCTCCAACGGGCACCTACAACCAAGGATGGCGAAATCACCCTAACCTTGGTTGGAGAGAACCCGGCAATAGTAGTAACCAACAAAACCAACGAACAAACTTTCAACAACCAAGAAGAAATGAGTCACAAAATTTCCCTCAACAACAAGGTGGACGAGAAAGGCTTGAAGATACTATATCTCGCCTCATCTCCGACACTGAAAAGAAAAACTCGGAAAGGTTTCTACAATTAGAATCAAATTTTAGAAATCAACAAGCTAGTATTCAAAACATAGAAAAACAAATAAGTCAACTAGCCCAAAATTTTTCCGAGAGACCACAAGGCGCATTACCAAGCAATACCGAAACAAACCCAAAAGCGCAAGTTCATCTCATCACATTACGAAACCGCACCGTGGGTCCTACGGAAGTGCCACCGCCTACCGAGGAGACTATACCGCCGCCTCTACAAGAGAAGGGTTCCCCTCCATCATCAGAGCCTACCAAGGCTCCTCGGGTTCCGTACCCCGGTAGGTTAATCCGTCAAAAGACCAATGAGCAATTCGCAAAATTTGAAAGTCTACTAAAACAATTGCATGTCAACATTCCTTTTATTGATGTCCTAACCCAAATGCCCAAATACTCTAAGTTTATGAGGGACTTCCTCACTCATAAAAAGAAAATTGAAACTTTGCAATTAGTTAACTTAGGCGAAGAATGCTCTGCCCTCGTACTCAACAAACTCCCCCAAAAGAAAATCGATCCCGGAAGCTTCACGATTCCTTGCTCGATCGGGGATTCCCCCGTTCGTAACGCACTAGCCGACCTTGGGGCTAGCATTAACCTCATGCCCTCATCAATGTTCAAAAGACTCGGCCTAGGAACAACGAGTCCTACAAAAATGAGCATACAACTTGCTGATCGATCCGTCAAATTCCCGCAAGGTGTCATCGAAAATCTCCTAGTCAAGGTAAACAAATTTGTCTACCCGGCCGACTTTGTCATACTAAATATGGAAGAAGACACCGAAGTCCCCCTCATACTAGGGAGACCATTTCTCGCCACCGCACAGGCAGTGGTAGACATGAATGACGGAACGCTCACCTTAAGGTACGGGGATGAGGAAGTAAAGTTCGAGGTTGGGAAGAGAATAGAGGACGATGACCCGGTCAACTACATGAAGGTTATTGATTCAAGTTTGGATGCTGCTCTCTGACGGTGCAACATGGGATGCAAGACATCTGATGTATTCTAAAATACATCGGTATTCGCGTCGGTTTTAGTCGTTAGTTAGTTAGTTTTAGTGTCGGTTTAGTTTAGAATGTACATACTTTTGATTTATTTGTGTTTCCAGGTCTTTACAGCCAAAAGGAGCGAAAACGAGCAGAAAACTGGAAAGGCGGAAGGCTGGCACGGAAACCGAGGAGTCGGGAGCTGAAACGAAGCAAAAATTACAGTTCTGGAGTTCCCAGGCGGGCCGCGTGGACTTATAATCACCCTTTACGCGCCCCGCATGAACTTAATAAAGAATTATGGAAATTGGAATGTCTCGCGCCCCGCGTCAACTTAAGCAACATATCTACGCGGGCCGCGAGAGGCATGGAGAATGGTTCTGATCTTTTAAACCCTAGGCGACCCGCGTTAACTCATCAGATTCCTTTACGCGGGCCGCCTGAAGATCCTGTGTCGGCAACAGTCGCGAATAGCATGGAAAATTAGGGTTTTGGGGTTATATATGGAGGATATGCATGCACAGCCGGGTATCTACGAAATTGGACATCCTTAGGCGAGTTTTGGCTGCTGTTTGGAGAAGATTGAAGTGTTCGGTTGCTGGGAATCATTGGGATAGCACTTTGGAGCATTCGGGAATGAAGATTTGGGTTTTATACACCTTATTCTTTCGTTTTTCGTTTGTTTAAACCTTGTTAACCATGAATTCAGATTTTACAATGTTTTTAAATGCGTTTTTGATTATGATTTTCGGCTAAAAACCGTTAACTACCTAGGCTAATGACTATGGCATAATAAAGTTTGGATTTTTATTTGATTTTTGTCGTGGTTGTGGATCTTTCTTGTATCGTAAACGCTATGGTAGTTTATCTTGGTGCGTATGCGTGCTTGTGATTATTTGATTATTGTTTATTGCTTCATTTGATTCTTGGTGACGGTCTTTATCACATAATAGAGTCGGATTAGGGTTCTTGATTTAGGTGAGTGTCTATATCACGTAATAGGTCATTAATCCTTTAGGGTGAAAACGCGTAAGTAACCTTAGAAACAATATTCGGTAATTAATTAAAATCAAGGGTGCTGCTAGACTTGTCGCGGAAAGGCTCGAGGATATTAATAGGTCTCGGAGTAGTTATAAGGAATTAACAACCCATTGTCTATTAAGCCAAGATTAAACCCATAGTTGCTTTAGACGTTCGCGCGGCAAAGTAGAGCATCTTACATAAGCACTTTCAAGAAACTAGAGGACGGAAAAGAAATCTAGAAAACCGGTGAGCTTAACATCCTAGGTAGTGCCGCAAGAATCGCCTCAAGAGTGTTTGAGGGGCTTAGTGGTGTCTTAATAGGTTTAGCATTAAAAGATCCCGGTTCCACACCACAAAATTAGCAAATAGGAATCCATTCTGAGTTTAGCCTGCGTCTAGCCTAGGTAGTCTTCATCGTCACTGGTCAAACCCTTCGTTCGAGTTCGTGTCTAGCTTTCTAGCATTCTTTTATTATTTTATTTAGGATTTTTAGAAACCCCCCCCCCCAAATTAATAAACAATTTAGTATGTCATGTCAGTCTGAGTCTAGATAGAGTCGTAGCGTAATCAGTAGAGTCTCGTGGGTTCGATATTCGGACTTACTTTAGCTTTACTACATCGATCGGTTCACTTGCCGGTTGTGTGTTTTAGGGTTTAGGTCGAGTCTTAGTTTTATAAATTTAAAGCTTAGAGAGTCTAGAATTAGGGTAATTTAGTTAGTTTTATTTGACCCATTTTCAGCACATCAAGTTTTTGGCGCCGTTGCCGGGGACTCTTGGCAAGTGCGCTGATTACTTTGTTTGGACTTACTTGACATATTACGTGCTATTTTTTTACTTTGTTTGAGTCGTAGGTGTCTAATTAATTTAGTGTCTTTTATAGTAGTCGAGTCATTTAGTAGAGTCTTCTTACTTGTTTGTTTTCGGTTTTTGCAGTGGATGCCCCATACGCGCTCGCAAGGACCGCCGCCGTTGCCGTTTGCACTCAAGTCTTCCTTCTCGTCTTCTACGTCCGAGGTACGTGCTTCTAACTCTACTTCATTTTCACAGTCCACCCCAGCTTTCGATTTTACACCAAAGTCTTCACCCCACAATTCCCCACCACCCACCCGCCCACCTAGTCCACCAGCCGTAGCTCACATGGCCCGTAGGACAGTTTACGACCAGGCTACCACCGGCTTCGCCGGTGGTAATTCCCCTATCACCCTTCCCGAGATCCCGAACGATCGGTCTTGGCAGATTCCATCCTACATTATGACCGCCATCACCAATTCCTGCCAGTTCCATGGTCGTGACGACGAGGATGCTCCCGCTCATATCAATCGCATCACTCGTCTCTGCAGCACCTTCTCCATTGAGGGTGTCAATCTTGATGCTAGGTATCTTCAGGTTTTTCCGTTCTCACTTGCTGGACGCGCAGCCGTCTGGTTCGATTCTCAGCCCGCTGGCACTTTCACTACTTGGGCAGGCCTTCGCGATGCATTCTTAGCCAAGTATTTTCCGCCAGCCAAGGCATCTCGCCTTCGTGACCAGATCCACTCATTTCGTATGGAGCCAGATGAGCCTTATCACTTAGCTTGGGAGCGTTTTCAGACCCTGATTACCCGTTGTTCTCAGCATGGTCTATCTGACTGGGGGTTAGTAGAGAAGTTCTACAATGGACTTGCTCCTGAGATTAGAGCTCGTTTCGATACTTCAGCAGGAGGTCAGCTTATGGGAAAGAAGACAGTGGCGGAGTGCAATGATTTGTTTGAGAGTTTTGCCCACTCCGATATGGACTACAGTACTACCAGCAGGACTTCCATTCCTGTGCGTACCACCTCGGCCGGTCGAGGGGTAAACCAAGTTAGCTTGGATTCATCGGTAGCTGCTGCAGTCGAGAGAGCGAAGGAGGAGCTGAGGCAAGAGATGAGGCAGGAGTTGAGTGAGATAAAGAAGAAAGTCGATAGGTGTGAGGTTTGTCGAGGAGGACATGATACTATAGATTGTCCTACGATCACTCTTGAGCAGGTAGAGTACATAGCCGGTCAGTCTAGGGGTCCCACGAATCCGTTCAATAATTCTAATTCCAACTGGCGCGGTAGTGGTAACTCGAGTGGTTATCGTTCGTCTGGAAATCCTCCTGGATTTCCATCTGGTCAGTATCAGAGTAGAGGGCCCGGTATTTACACGAATTCTGGTTCAGGGCAGTTTAGTGGGTCAGGTTCGAGTGGTCAGTTTATGAGTGGAGGACCGACTCAGGAGAGTCAGGGCAGTGGGAAGGCTCCTGAGGTTAGTACGAACAGGTTGGAGGAGATGTTCGCCCAGATGATGACGCGGACCGATGCGTTCATGAAAAATCAGGAGCAAATTAATAAAAACAACGAGCTCCAGTTCAAGAATCAGCAGGCCGCCCTCCTCGATCTTCAGAGGACAGTAGGCGGGCTTGCTAAGCAGTTACAGGAGCACCCACCGGGTCAGTTTTCGGGAAACACTTTCCCGAATCCCGCGAATCAGTCAGCGAAGGCAATTACGACCCGTAGTGGGAAGAGTTTGGGAGAGGTAGTGAGAGAAAGAGAGGTTGAAGAGGTAGAAGAGGAGGTCGATGAGGAGATCGAGATGGAGGCTCCAGGCAAGGTGCACACGAGGCTAGCCCCAGCAAGTACAGCACACGCCGAGGAGTCGCCAGTAGAGCAGAGAGTGGAGAAGCAGCCGACGAGGGGTCGGTCGGCACCGGTGATTGATTATTCTCGCCTTCCGTTCCCCGCCCGTGCCAGGCAGCAGAAATATGCTCAAGAATACGGGAAATTCCTCGAGATGTTTACTCAGTTAAAGATCAATCTTCCGTTCATCGAGGCGCTTTAGTCTATGCCTAAATACGCGAAATTCCACAAAGATCTTTTGAAGCGTAAGGAGAGAATCGGTGAGCTTTCGAATATTCCATTGACAGGAGGTTGTTCCGCGGTAGTCTTGAATAAGCTACCAGAGAAGTTGACCGACCCTGGCACATTCACGATTCCATGTTTCTTTGGGGGAGCCGTTACCCCTGCTCACGCCTTAGCCGATTTAGGGGCCAGCATCAATCTGATGCCATTCTCGTTGTATGAGCGACTTGGTCTAGGAGAGCTTACACCCACGCGCATGTCATTGTCTTTGGCTGACCGATCAGTCAAGTATCCTCGCGGGATAGTAGAGAATTTGTTGGTGAAGGTTGATAGGTTTGTGTTCCCAGTAGATTTCGTTGTGCTCGATATGGAGGCCGATGAGAGAGTTCCTATTATTCTAGGCCGTCCATTCCTTCGAACCGCAAAGGCGATCATCGACGTCTTTGACGGTAAGATTTCTCTTCGTGCGGGTGACATTGTCACATTCGAGATTGATATAGCGATGCAGCATCCTAGCGGCCGTGATGATGATGTTGGGCCGTGTCATTCCGTTTACTTTCTCAGTTCATTCATATCTTGTGTCGACACGTGTCTCGAGTATATTAGTGGAGCTGATTTAGTAGGCGAGGGAGTTGTTGGCGAGCATTCTGAGGATGAGGTAGATGAGTTAGATGAGGTAGAGGAGGAGCAGTTAGATGAGAGCGATGAGTTGAGTGCTGAACCTTTAGAGCTCGATGCGATTAGTGATGAGAGTCCCCGTAGAGATTCCACCGCCTTTAGAACTTAAGGTTCTTCCATCCCATCTCGAGTACGCATTCCTAGGAGAGAAGCCGAATATGCCTGTCATCATTTCTTCGAAGTTGACAGAGGAGGAGAAGGCGAGGTTGATTGAGGTGCTTAGAGAGCACAGTGATGCGATTGCATGGAGGCTATCCGATATCAAGGGCATCAGCCCTACCTTTTGCACGCATCGCATTCTGATGGAGGATGTTTTCAAGCCTGTAGTGCAACCGCAGCGTCGGTTGAATCCGAATATGCAGGAGGTAGTGAAGAAGGAGGTGATGAAGCTTTTAGAGTCTGGTTTGATCTATCCTATTTCTGATTCAGCTTGGGTGAGTCCTATGCAGGTCGTCCCGAAGAAAGGGGGGATGACGGTTGTTCTGAATTCGAAGAATGAGCTTATTCCGTCTCGTACTGTTACGGGTTGGCGTGTGTGCATTGACTATCGAAAGTTAAATGACGCCACTCGTAAAGATCATTTTCCGCTCCCATTCATTGATCAGATGCTTGAGCGTCTCGCGGGTCAGCAGTTCTATTGCTTTCTCGACGGGTTTTCGGGTTATTTCCAGATTCCTATTGCACCAGAGGATCAGGAGAAAACCACTTTTACATGTCCATATGGCACATACGCGTACCGACGCATGCCATTTGGATTATGTAACGCTCCTGCTACATTCCAGCGTTGTATGATCGCGATCTTTCAGGATATGGTCGAGAGTTCGATAGAGGTGTTTATGGACGATTTCTCAGTGTATGGTAGTTCTTTCGATCAGTGCTTGATGAATCTTGAGAGGATGTTGAAGAGATGTGTGGAGACGAAGTTGATGCTGAACTGGGAGAAGTGTCACTTCATGGTGACTGAGGGGATTGTGCTAGGGCACAAGATTTCACGAGCAGGTATTGAGGTTGATAGAGCGAAGATAGACACGATTAGCCAGCTCCCTCCACCGACTAGTGTCAAGTCGGTTCGTAGTTTTCTCGGGCATGCGGGATTTTATAGGCGCTTTATTAGGGATTTTTCCAAAATCACTCGCCCCATGACGCGATTGTTGGAGAAGGACGTTCCTTTCGTCTTTGACGAGGAGTGCCTTTGAGCGTTTGAGTTTCTGAAGGAGAGGTTAGTCAGTGCACCGATCCTCGTGTCGCCTGATTGGAGCTTACCATTCGAGCTGATGTGCGATGCGAGTGACTACGCAGTTGGTGCGGTGTTAGGGCAGAGACGGGAGAAGCATTTTCACCCGATTTACTACGCGAGTAAAACGCTGAATGATGCCCAGGAGAATTACACCACCACGGAGAAGGAGTTGTTGGCGGTGGTGTTCGCGTTCGATAAATTCCGATCATATCTCGTTCTTTCGAAAACCGTCGTGTTCACTGATCGTTCTGCTCTGCGTCACTTGTTTCAGAAGAAGGACGCGAAGCCGCGTCTTATACGATGGATTCTGCTTCTTTCCGGGTTCGACATTGAAATTAAGGATAAGAAGGGGGCAGAGAATGTGGCGGCGGACCACTTGTCCTGCTTAGAGGACCCGAAGCGTGAGGAGATTCGTGAGGAGGCGATAGGAGATAGATTCCCTCACGAGTCTATTGATGCTGTCACGGCAGGAGCCGTGGACCTCCCGTGGTATAGCGATATAGCCAATTATTTGGCCGACGGGTTTGTGATGGAGAGTTTGAGTTTGCAGGAGAAGCGGAAGCTGACGAGGGACGCTAGGAAGTACATTTGGGACGATCCCTATCTCTTTAGGATAGGCGGTGATCGAGTTCTGAGGAGGTGTGTTAGTAGAGAAGAAGGTGCGGGGATCCTGAGGCACGTGCATGAGGGGTTGACTGGAGGACACCATGGTGCGCATGTGACCGCACAGAAGGTGTTTGATTGTGGTTTCTATTGGCCGACGGTAGTAGACGATGCGGCCGAGTTTGTGAGAAAGTGTGACCGATGCCAGCGGACCGGCAACATCTCATCCAAGGATGAGATGCCCCAGAATCCTATTCAAGTGTTGGAAGTCTTTGACGTTTGGGGCATCGATTTCATGGGACCATTTCCATCTTCGAGTGGAAATCGGTACATCCTCGTTGCGATTGACTACGTTTCGAAGTGGGTGGAAGCTCAAGCTTTACCCACGAACGATGCACGAGTGGTGGTGAGGTTCTTGAAGAAGTTGTTTACGCGATTTGGTACGCCTAGAGCCATTATTAGTGATCGCGGCACGCATTTCTGCAATGCGGTTATGGAGAAGGCGTTGGAGAGATATGGAGTCACGCACCGCTTGTCTACCGCGTATCATCCGCAAACGAGCGGTCAAGTGGAGAACGCGAATCGAGGAGTGAAGAGGATTTTGGAGAAGACGGTAGGGAAGAGTAGGAAGGATTGGTCCGACAAGTTGGACGATGCGTTGTGGGCTTTCCGAACCGCCTACAAGACGCCATTAGGGACGACACCGTTTATGATCGTTTATGGGAAAGCGTGCCATTTACCAGTCGAGTTAGAGCATCGGGCTCTTTGGGCGCTCAAAACGGTGAATTTAGATTTGACCGAGGCCGCTAGGAGACGATTTTTCCAAATTCATGAGTTAGAGGCGCTTCGTGACGCCGCGTATGATCGTTCTTGGAGTATCAAGGAAAAGTCGAAAGCTTTGCATGATAGGAAGTTGCGAAAGTTGAAGGAGTTTCAAGTGGGCGATCAAGTGCTATTGTTCAACTCGAGGTTGAAGTTGATTGCCGGAAAGTTGAAGTCGAGATGGTCCGGGCCGTACGTCGTGAAGGAGGTTTTCCCGTACGGCACCGTCGAGTTGTTTGATGAAGCGAGTTCGCATGTGTGGAAGGTAAATGGGCATAGGTTGAAACATTACATAGGGGGTCCCATCGACACCGCCGAAGAGGAAACCGTTCCTCTTTCAGACCCGCCTAGCACCGCCACGTAGGTTTTTGAGTGAAAACTCAAGTGTAGAGTTTGTACATTGAGTCGTTGTCCGTGTCGCGTCTTTAGTTTAGTGTTTGTGTGGTTTCGCGTCTTTTATGTCGTTTTGCGTGTTTTTGCGTCTTGTGTGTGTCATGAGTATTTTTGCAGGTTTCATTGCCTTCACGTGGCCGACTTCGACATGGGAGCAGTATTCCAGGTATGTTTACTGTTAAAAACGACATTAAAACGGTCCAGGGGCAGAATTGGAAATAAATAAAGTTGAAAATCAGCAAACTGCTGCTGCTGTCAACCAAACAGCAGTTTTTGCTGTCCATGCGGCCCGCGTGGGGGTTTTCTTAAACTTCTCGCGGCCCGCCTGGACTTCACAACATTTGAAAAAACAATGGCTCGCGGCCCGCTTCAACTTAGCTCAATAACTTACGCGGGCCGCTTAGTTTTAAAGGGTTTTGAAAAAAATGAATCTTTCACGGCCCGCTTCATCTTTTTGTACTCTTTACGCGGGCCGCGTGGCTAACATGAGTCGGCAGCAGTGATAAAACCCCCAAAACGATCATTTTAAAACCCTAACTACACTTTACACACCACCGGCGATTCCACTCTTACCCCCTCACCATTTTTTCCGATCATCTCACCATTACCCGCCGCTGTCCACCACCATTCCCCTCCGCAGCTACCCGCCACCAACCCGTCACCTGTAACATTCATCACCACCATTTATATACCCCCACCTCCTACACCCGCTGACCACCGTTTCACCGACACCACTGTCACCGGTCATCCCTCAAACCACCATCTTCGCCTTCCACCGTCTTACACCACCATCGCCATTACCTTTCACCCCTGTCGACAGTGGTCACCGTCAGTTCGCCACCACAGACCACTTCTGTTCAGTCGGTTCGGTCGCATAATAGGTATGTTTCTTTGCGAAATTACTCATTTGTACAGTTGTGTCGAGTCGAGTCAGGAGTTTGTTATATGGGTCTGTGTCGAGTCCAGTTCAGTCCGCAGATTGTTTACTACTTAATGCAGATTTCTATTTAGTCGATTTAGTCAGTAGGTTGTAAACTGTGGTCCGGTCCTGTCAGTTGAGTCGCGTCAAGTCTTGTATTAAGTCCGTCATGTCCGTAATGTCTGCCTTTCCGAATATTTTGCTAGGGTGCGGGTGGCACGGGTTGGTTTGAATTGTGATGATTTGAGAGGCGTGCGAATGGGATAATACACAAATAAGGGGGGTGGTTTTGTCCACATAATTTTTCAGCGGTATGATTGGTTTACATGAATATGTTGCGAACGATTGTTTGGGATATGATAACCTTTAAGTGTGGGGAGGCATTTCGCGCGGTTTTCACATACAATCACCATTTTCACACACTTTGCGCGCATTTGCCTCCATTGCTTCCATGCTTCGGAGTGTTTTGGTTTTTCGGCACTTGGGATTGCTCGAGGGCGAGCAAGGTGCCGGGAGGGGGTAAAAGTGTAATTTTTGTGTATTTTGCGTCTAAAGTGTCATTTTTTCGAGTCGTAGTGTCTAGTCTTTGCGTCGTCTAGGGTCGTTTAGTATGTTTTGTCCGTATCGAGTCATGTTGAGTCGTGTTAGTGTCGTGTTTTGCACGTACTATTGCATCGCTTGATTTTAGGCCGTTTCGCTCGTACTCAATCTCCATTCGGGCGAAGTTGGCCTATTTTCGAGTTGGTTATGTGATATGCACTTGTATCGAACAACGGCCGCGAACGAAATGCTATACGGCCGTCGTCCAATTGTACATTATTATATTATTATATTATTATATAAAAAATATATATATATATATATATATAACAGAAAAATTCCAAAAAAATCAAAAAAAATTCAAAATACCAAAAATAGCTTGTGTTTACTAACTGTTCACCTGTTTTGCATGTTTATTTGATCTGTTGTGAACAGGATGTCAGGTGCAGGATCCTCTTCTGGTGTGAAGCGCAAGAGGCGCAATACTCGAGCTCAGGCGGCTGCACAGGAGCAGCCGGGTGCTCCGGTACTTCGGGAAATCGTATACAGGGATGCTGGGGTCCCACACGGGCAGAGTGACAGGTTGGTAGAGAGCCCATTGCTGCGTTTCACTATCGGGTCGTTCGAGTACATGAAATTCGATGCGATAAAAAAGCTGAAGTTGTTAGAATTTAGGCGGATTGATTGGGGTTTGGTTAATCAGCTGGGACAGGTTGAGAGGATTCAGGAGCTTTTAGGGCAGAAATTCAGATGGGCGTTAGAGTGCGAGGTGCCTCAGTATCTTGAGCTTACCATGGAATTTCACTCCACATTTATCTATAGGCACCCAGGGGGTTCGACGAGCCGGATGTGGTCTCGTTTGCGTTGGGTAAGCAGGTGTTTAATATGAGTTTGGTACAGTTTGCAGAGGCGACGGGTTTCTATTCGGCTGAGGAGGTCAGTTCGGATGATTTTAGAGGGTTGTTGAGGCAGGTTGTTAGAGATGAGGCAGAGTCATGTGTGTTAAAGGAGGATTTAGCGCGGTTCTGGCGCACCATTGCTATTTCACCATTTTCGAACAATTTGGTGGCGTCAGACATCAGGGATCCTGTGTATAGGTTTGTGCATAAGATTTTGGCATCTACTTTGATAGGAAAGCACGAGGGAGATAAAGTGAATCAGCACAGTCTGTTCTGTTTGATGTGCATGGTAGAGAGGCGGCCAGCCAACTTGGCGAGTATTTTGGCATGGTCCCTAGCGAGACCGAAGAAGGGGGGAGGTACAGCTAGATTGTATGGTGGGCCGTATATTACGATGTTGGCGGCGAATCTGGGAGTGTTTGCTGATTTCCCAGCTGATAGGATGACTGTAGGACCAGCTCCATCTCTCATGGAATTGAGGAGTCTACAGCAGGCGAGGATAGTCACGTATACTGATCCACCAGCGTGGACAGAGGTTTTGCCAGCACCGCCGTCACCGGATCCGACTGCCGAGGAGGCAGCGCACACCACGATCCCAGAGCGTTATCAGGTGCCACTTCAGAGGCATCAGCTGCCAGCACGGGAGTATCCTGTCAGGCAGCCGCGGGCAGTGCCGCTGACATTGGAGGGTTTATATGACAGAGTGGAGCAGGTTAGGCAGGAGATGCATGAGGGGTTTCAGGCTATTTATGATCATTTCCACATACAGCCACCATCATCGAGGCAGCCACAACAGGAGAGTCCAGCTGATGGTCAGGAGGAGCCTGCTGGTGGAGAGCAGGGTTAGGCAGGAGATATATGAGGATGTGCAGCGGTGTTCGTGGCGTTTATATCTTTTGTTTTATTTTATGCTGTTTTTGATCCTTATATCTCGGTCTGTATTGATATGATATATTGGTTGGTCGGGTTTTGGGTTGGTTGATACTTGTTTGATGATACTTTGATGGTATGTATTATTTTGGTTTGGTATGTTTGAGTGATAGGTTGATTTGATGCCGCTTCCGTTCGCGTGTCCGAGTTAGTACAGTTTGCTGAGCGCGTTTTGGATTGGAGGGCATGTGTGGTATCGACTGGCATACTGACAGTCTCATATATGATTCAGCTAAGTCGTTCCACTTGTACACTTGTATATTTATTTTTGCTTTTAGGTTTTAGGAGTCAGGTTTACATCCTTGCATTAGGGACAATGCAACATTCAAGTGTGGGGATGGGAACTTGTAGATAGTGAGTCTTGAGTTCAAAAATCAAAAAACAAAAATTAAAAAAATAGAAAAATGTCTTTTGAAATAAGAAGTTTGCAAAACAAAAACGGAAAATGATAGAAAAGTTGAGGTTTTTGTTCGGGTTCAAATAATAATAATATGAGATAAAAAAATCGTGCTTGTGTCTAGTTTGGGATGCGCGGGTAGGCTTGATTCGGTTTCGGGTTCCTTTGATATTAATTATACCTAATTGTCGGTCTACTAGTGGGTTCTCATCTAGGGAAAGTGGGGAAATTGAAACCGCCAATAATAGTATAAGGGATGCCGTTATAAGCTAAGATTGTTAGAGTTTTTGGTCATTATCTCGTTGGAAAAAGAAAAAAATAATAAATAAATAAATAAGCGAGCTAGAAACTAAATGAAAGTAGCCATTCTATGTAATCTGTGGTTGGGGATAGCGACTCTACAGCCGGAATACCGCTAGAATGTGTGAAATCGACCTTGCAAAAATAAATAAAAAGTACCGAGGCCTATGTAATCTGTGGTTGGGGATAGCGACTCTACAGCCGGAATACCTCTGGGATTAGGGAAAGCAACGTCTACGCTCGTAAATGTGAAAAAAAATGAAAAAAAATGGGAAGAATAGATTTGATTTTAAACTCTCTTGATCTTGGTATAAGGCGGTTAGGAAATAACCCAGTGGTGGTTCCTTTTGTCCTATAAGCTTGAGGGGGGAGTAGGTGGACTTGCAATTCTTAGCGTGAGACCCTAGGTGGATTGACCGAACTTGAACCTAAATTGCATGATAAGGGCTTGAAACCGGGTTAGGTTTAAGAGGATCATTATACTTGCAATCGCGGCTAATACGAGTATCGATTTAATAAAATAACTTAAGCTTTTGTCCCGATCGACTATCTTGATTATGATTCCGTTTGCATAATTCTTTTTCGAGGACGAAAAAAAAGATAAGTGTGGGGATATTTGATGTATTGTAAAATACATCGGTATCCGCGTCGGTTTTAGTCGTTAGTTAGTTAGTTTTAGTGTCGGTTTAGTTTAGAATGTACATACTTTTGATTTATTTGTGTTTCCAGGTCTTTACAGCCAAAAGGAGCGAAAACGAGCAGAAAACTGGAAAGGCGGAAGACTGGCACGGAAACCGAGGAGTCGGGAGCTGAAACGGAGCAAAAATTACAGTTCTGGAGTTCCCAGGCGGGCCGCGTGGACTTATAATCACCCTTTACGCGCCCCGCATGAACTTAAAAGAGAATTATGGAAATTGGAATGTCTCGCGCCCCGCGTCAACTTAAGCAACATATCTACGCGGGCCGCGAGAGGCATGGAGAATGGTTCTGATCTTTTAAACCCTAGGCGACCCGCGTTAACTCATCAGATTCCTTTACGCGGGCCGCGTGAAGATCCTGTGTTGGCAACAGTCGCGAATAGCATGGAAAATTAGGGTTTTGGGGTTATATATGGAGGATATGCATGCACAGCCGGGTATCTACGAAATTGGACATCCTTAGGCGAGTTTTAGCTGCTGTTTGGAGAAGATTGAAGTGTTCGGTTGCTGGGAGTCATTGGGATAGCACTTTGGAGCATTCGGGAGTGAAGATTCGGGTTTTATACACCTTATTCTTTCGTTTTTCGTTTGTTTAAACCTTGTTAACCATGAATTCAGATCATACAATGTTTTTAAATGCGTTTTTTATTATGATTTTCGGCTAAAAACCATTAACTACCTAGGCTAATGACTATGGCATAATAAAGTTTGGATTTTTATTTGATTTTTGTCGTGGTTGTGGATCTTTCTTGTATCGTAAACGCTATGGTAGTTTATCTTGGTGCGTATGCGTGCTTGTGATTATTTGATTATTGTTTATTGCTTCATTCGATTCTTGGTGAC
Source organism: Helianthus annuus (assembly GCF_002127325.2). Lineage (NCBI taxonomy): Eukaryota > Viridiplantae > Streptophyta > Magnoliopsida > Asterales > Asteraceae > Helianthus > Helianthus annuus. Next base: position 85,604,819 of record NC_035437.2, on the reverse strand, counting down.
GGTCTTTATCACATAATAGAGTCGGATTAGGGTTCTTGATTTAGGTGAGTGTCTATATCACGTAATAGGTCATTAATCCTTTAGGGTGAAAACGTGTAAGTAACCTTAGAAACAATATTCGGTAATTAATTAAAATCAAGTGTGCTGCTAGACTCGTCGCGGAAAGGCTCGAGGATATTAATAGGTCTCGGAGTAGTTATAAGGAATTAACAACCCATTGTCTATTAAGCCAAGATTAAACCCATAGTTGCTTTAGACGTTCGCGCGGCAAAGTAGAGCGTCTTACATAAGCACTTTCAAGAAACTAGAGGACGGAAAAGAAATCTAGAAAACCGGTTAGCTTAACATCCTAAGTAGTGCCGCAAGAATCGCCTCGAGAGTGTTTGAGGGGCTTAGTGGTGTCTTAATAGGTTTAGCATTAAAAGATCCTGATTCCACACCACAAAATTATCAAATAGGAATCCATTCTGAGTTTAGCCTACGTCTAGCCTAGGTAGTCTTCATCGTCACTGGTCAAACCCTTCGTTTGAGTTCGTGTCTAGCTTTCTAGCATTCGTTTATTATTTTATTTAGGATTTTTAGAAACCCCCCCCCCCAAATTAATAAACAATTTAGTATGTCGTGTCAGTCTGAGTCTAGATAGAGTCGTAGCGTAATCAGTAGAGTCTCGTGGGTTCGATACTCGGACTTACTTTAGCTTTACTACATCGATCGGTTCACTTGCCGGTTGTGTGTTTTAGGGTTTAGGTCGAGTCTTAGTTTTATAAATTTAAAGCTTAGAGAGTCTAGAATTAGGGTAATTTAGTTAGTTTTATTTGACCCATTTTCAGCACATCAACATCCCACTCAGAAAATATATAACCTCACCTTGGGTCTAGCCAAGGACCCTTATAAACGTGGCGCACCACGGAGGCATTCCGCGGAACTATCTTTAGTTTAGTTTAATCTTTTAGTTTTAATTTGCAGGAATAAAACACACTCATGGTGGTAAAGGATGATAAGGGGAGCAAGAAACATGGCCCCATGCACAAGAACAAGGCCACCCGACAACAATTTCTCCATTACAGTAGGTTCAGCACGGGCCGTGCCCAGCCCACACGACCCCGTGCTGAACACCCTGCAGAAAAATGCCCAATTCAGGTAACTGGACACGGGCCGTGTTCACTAAACACGCCCCCGTGTCCAGACTTCTGTTTCTTTTCTTTGATTTTCGTTACTGGCACCTGAACACGGGGCCGTGCCCGGTCCCCACGGGGCCGTGTCCAGGCTGCCAGTAACATAAATTTTTGCTTTTAACACCATGTTACACATTCAATCAACCTAAAAATTTAGTTTTGGGACACATTGAGGACAATGTGTAATTTAAGTGTGTGTGGGGGGGGGGATGCTAAAACCTTGAATTTTGCAAGTCATAATAACAAGCCTTACACAAAACTCTATTGGAACCGCTAATCACCCCAATTTTTTTTCAAAAAAATTTTTTCATTTTTTTTACTTGTCTAAAGTTTAAGTTGGGAATTCTAAGACTAATAAGGTTATATTTTTACAAATTTACAACCGATAGCGTCGTGATAAAAAGAACCAACATAAGAAAATTATGAAACGGCATGACAAGCTTAGTTAAAATTCGATTATATATACTTGATCACATAAAAACCCATTCCCACAAAAGTGAGTTTTGAGCCTTTATTGAGCATACAAATATACATCTTTACGCTAAATGCTCATTTTTTGTTTCTTGTGTGAATAGCCGCTTGGTTCTTACAACTCTAGAACTTGCCACGACAATTCATTCCCGGTCCTTACCAACTTAAACCCAAGTAAGTAAATGATGGAGGCATTAGGACTAACCCTTTTTCTTTCAAAACCATTATTTTTATTTTTCTTCTCACCTACCCAAAAACTCCCCCTAGTTAACCCCTTTGAGCCTAAACCTTTTCATTTCTTAACCCAAAACCCTTTTTACCCACCAAAAACCCTTTTTATTTTTACCCTTTATTTTAGTAACAAGCTCGGTTTTCGTGTGACTAAAAAAAAATTTACAATGAAGTTAGAAATAAACAAACAAAGCTCCTAAAAAGCTTGTTTGAAGAAATACTTCATTAAGAATAAAAAGTCACTAAAACAAAATGTTTTACGATAACCGACGCTTTTTATGATTTTCGCCCTTTTCTACTAACCACTAACCCAACTACCCACCTTTAGCCCAAGCCTTTACCCAAACAAAGTCCTCTTGATATTTACAAAGGTAAAAAGTTAAAAAGGAGTAGGATTGATTACTTGGCAAGCCTATGGTAGGAATAAATTCCATGCCGCTCTCGAGTGATTCACTAAAAAAGACACATTCGGCCGAGTGTGAGTGATTTCTCCCGTGAGGTATGTGAACTTGTATATAAATGGAAATTTAAAAAAGGCATGTTATGCCCAAATAAGTAATTTCTCTTATGAAACGTTCTAAATAAATCATAACGAATAGGATTGTAAATAAATAAAAATAAAACCCAATAAAGATCTTGGATTCCCGACACTCTATGACAAGCCAAAACCTTCTTTTCTACCCGTTCCATTTGGGAGTGTAAGCCAAATATTAAAGAGTTTTGCTTGAGGACAAGCAAAAATTCAAGTGTGGGGATATTTGATGTGTGTAAAATGCAACATATAAATTACATCAAATGAGGCATAAAACTAACCCTTTTTAAGTACTAATGTTGGAAAAAGAGTGTTTTTGTCTTCATTTTGTATTTTCAGGATTAAATGAGCTCAAATTAACAAAAGAAGCAAAAAGGCAGCTAAATCTAACATAAATACAAGAAAAGGAACATAAGTGGATTGCCCGACCCCTCGACAGCATCCTCCCAAGCAAAACAGAGAAGGCAGAAGACTGAACACGCCCCGTGCTCAGCCAGCACGGGGCCGTGCCCAAGAAGCAACAGATAAGACAAACCTATAGAAGCTTCTACTGCCCACCACGGGGCCGTGCCCAGTGAACACGGGGGCGTGGTGAAAGTACTGCAGGCGCATTAATTGTAATTGCGAATTACAATTAATGAGGAGAGAGATTGTCAGACGGGCACGGGGCCGTGTGCAGCGGACACGGGGCCATGCCCATGCTTCTGTTCAGCCTATAAATAGGAGTGCTTGGCTTCATTGCAACTCATCCCTTGGCACACCACCTCTCTCACACTTCATCCACCACCCACCACCATCACAACACCATCATCCACCACCATCATCCATTGTCCATCATAGAGTGTGTGAGTCGTCTCGGGATCCAAGATTGATCGTAAGAGTTCTTGACAATCAAGGCCATGTTTGCCTAAGTCTCTTACATCACTTGGTGAAGACAAGTGTTTAGTATAATACTTTTTATTTTTAATCTTTTGCACTTTTTATTTGGTTTTGTATTAATGACTTTAATAACTAGTTTCTTATGTTGAAGGTGACTTTTCCTTATCGTTTGTCCGTGGTGTTTTGGCATTATTTTACTGTCTATATAAAATAAAAGATTTTCACCATTCATATCTCCACGGTCTATATGGAGGTATGTTGGCTACCTGGTCGGGGGTTAAGGGAACGGTTTGGTAAGGGTCTTGCCCTTGTTCAACGTTTAGAGGTCCTGCAAGGGACCTGGGTCAAATTTAGTAGGATCTCCTTCAATACCCAAAGGTATTGGATGGCGGTGATCCAAACTCTTTGACTCCCTCATAAGTTAACTACTATTAATACTATAACCCGGCTATTTAGGACTGTATCCCTGCTGACTCAGACTACTTAGTCGAGGGTAACGTCACCTCCAAAAGAGGGGCCTACCATAATTTACATTAATAACTTAATTCATTATCTTTCAATAATCCGACCATTTAGGATTGTATCCTTGATGACTCAAACTACTGGGTTGAGGGTAACGGTCGCCTTCAAAAGAGGGGCCTACTACAATAACTAAGATAATCTCTTAAACAAGTGCAAAAGTGCGAAAATAATCAAAGGTTATACTAATACACGAGTCGGATCCAAGTGATTCATCTTGTCTATCTGTTTTTATTTTTATTTTATTTTTCAGCATTTAGTTAGTTTTATTTTCTTAATTTAAAAAAATCTTTTCTAACATTTTGATTTGGTTAGACGTTGAGGATAAACCGGTACTAAAAGCTCTTGTGTCCTTGGACGACCTCGGTATCTTACCAACATTATACTATGTCCACGATGGGTGCACTTGCCCATATGTGTGTTTAGTGTTAGTAAATATCGTGTTTTATAAATTTAAAACTTGGCTAAAAGTGTAAAAAGGGCTTAAAATATACATCTAAAATATATTACACTACACACGCATCAGACGATGATGCACGTAGCGGATTTACGAAGAAGAATTGCATGAGTCACAACCTGCGGTGGAAATCGTGGTCTTTGGATTTAAGTTGGAGGCATTACTTGGACGGTACCAAATGCACTACTTAGACCTATCACAAGGGCCTCCCGTGTACCCTTGTTTCGAAAGAGCTAAACATGTGATGACATCACTGGATGGAACTCCCGAGCGGTTACGACTATGGAACCTAAACACGTATGAACTTGCAACTCACCACCGACTCTAGCCTACCCGACCAGATTTGCCCTTTTCACATCGAACCGCTGAAGGAAGAGAATTTTCAAGTTGAGTCCATGCGAGGCATGGAGGAGCAACTTTGGCAAGACGGACGATATTCGCTACCTCATGGAACGAATGTGAATCTCATTACACGGCAACGGTAGGGAACTTGTGTTGAGCAAAGCACACCGGCTTCGAAATTCTAGTCATCTAGGTTTTGATGAAAGATGTTTGGATCTATAAATCTTGTACTAGTGATCGGGCATGAACACCCACCTTGCAGTGTTTGTGAATGATGTTCGACTTGTGGAGAGTTAAAGTGGAGTACCCGCTACCAGAAACACCCAAATGGAAATGAGAACAGACTGCCATGGATTTTGTCACTAGTCTACTTACAACTCGAAACGGAAACAATATCACCTGGGTGATCGTTGATTGTCTCACGTTACCAGCACACTTTCTTGCAAATCAAGGAAACTGACGAGTCTTCACAGCTGTGAATGTTCCTCTGGGAGAGGCGGCTTTTAGGCACGAGGTGCCAACACCCGTTACCTCTGATTTTGATCTATACCTGATTTACGTCAGACAATACATAACACCCTAGGCTCACGTCTGATTAAGGACATTACTTATCGCTGTAGGACAAACGGTCTGAGTAAACGAACCATCCTGACACTCGAAGACATGCTGCGAGCATGTGTATGATTAACTTTAGTAAAACTGGAAGGACGCTTACCTCTGGATGAGTCCTACTACAGCAGATACCGTTCTAGTATTCAGATAGCTCTGTTTGAGGCATTGCATGGACGATAATGCCAACCTCCTTGTTGGGCTAAGGTGATTGACAACCTAATTACGAGTCCAGGACTTGTACACGAAACTCTTGAGAAGATTATTTAGATCGGAAATCGTGTGGTGACAATGCGTGAATCGACAGGAAACCTGATAAGCTCACGAAACACTGGGAGTTCGCTGTAAGCGAATGTATCATAATCGAAAGTCTCACCCTGGGAGGGTGCGGTACGCTATAGAAAACGTGGCAAGCTTAGTTTACGATACGTTGGGACATTTGGATTTCTGGAACGACTCGGTGACATGGCTCACAAACCTGAGTTACCAGTCGAATTGGGTAACGTTCATGGTGTCATTATGTCTCAAATCTATAGAAGCGTTCGTCTGAGGAAACGTTGGTGATACCTTCACTAGACAAGTTGCAGTTGTCAAGGAGTCTGTCGAAAATGTGGACGAGGGAGTCAAGGTTAGATAAGTCGAATTCCAATCTTGAGAGTTTGTTGGGATTCAAAAAGCGGACCGGAGTTCATGTGGGAACGCAATGATCGTAGGAAGCTCTAGTATCCGCAGTTGTTCAAGCGGTTGTATCCACTTCTGATATCATTGGAGAATTTCGAGACGAAATTCCCTTTCAAGTTGGGGATGATGTGGGACCCGAGGAAAATCCACAATCATCCTAATTTAACACCTTGTCGTTTTGTGTTACTGATCAAATTTCAGGACAAAATTTCTTTCAAGTTGGGGATGATGCGACATCCTGTACTTTCAAGGTCTGTGTCGTTTAATCTCGCGATCCTAACTTCTCATTATTCCTCTTCAATGTTCGTTGTTAGATGAAACTTATTATATGTTATGTGCTATTATAACCTTGTTAAACCTAAACGTAATTGAGTATGATTGATTGTGCTTTTTTGGGCCGCGCACTCGTAACATGGCCACACACACACTTATGTTTTATCTCGGCCTACTCCTATTCTATTCCGGCCCACACTTATGTCAAGCCCGCAACGCACGAGCCCAACCCTTCATGGGTTGCATATACTAGTAGAAATGGGGGTACGTGGTTATGAGTTTTGGAAATAAACAGTTACAAACCCTAGCACTCCCACCTTCTTTCTTCTCTTGGAAATCGACGGCGAAACCCCTGTCGAAGACTTCCTCAATTTCATCTTGGTTCCTTCCGTTAGTATAATCTCACTATGTTTCGAATCAAATCCTCTTGTCATGCGTAGTTGTATTGATACATGATTGTTATTATTGATTGTGCTCGTACATGATGCTGTGTGTGTTAGTATTTGCATGATAATAGGATTCTTGGTGGTTAGTTATGTGATCATGTAAATCGATACTGTGGTGTGCTAAGGCGAAACGGTTTCGGATTCGGGCTAGTGGTGACCGAGTTCAGGTTGCCTGATGAGGCGATGATTTGGATTATGTAATGTTAAATCTGATGAATGAAATAACGAGTTGTTGATGTTAAGGATTGGTAATCAATAGCCTGATTGTATGAATTGATCCGATTGAATGTTGTGATTTCTAGTAATAACTTAGTTTATGATAATGGGTTGGAATTCATGGATAATTAGGTCATATTGATGAATGATTGATGTTAATCGCTAAACTGTTAGGGTTTTTGTGTGTGCACGATGAACTGGTATTGTGATGAAACTGCATGTCGACGAAATACTTAGGTGTTTCATCACCTGCATGTCGAGGAAATACTCAGGTGTTTCGCCACCCTCACGCCGATGAAATACTCAGGTATTTTGCCACCACCTCTTTCGCCATGGCAAAGTCTTTCGTCGAAGGATCTTTCGCCGAGGAGCACCCCATAAAATGTATGATGTATGAGATCCAATGAACTATATGATGTATGATATCTAATGAACTGTATGGTGTGCATGATATCAAATGAAACTGTATGATGTATATGACACTGAACGAAACTGTTGTAAATTGGGTAGTTGGATTATAAAAGTCTATCTGTTGCATGGCAATAATGTTAATCAGAAGAGGAACTTGACTTAACCCATATGAATAAATAGTACATCTATGAATGTTGATATATGTCATGAACATGGGAGGTAGACTTGTTTGGGAACAAAACACTTGTTATGTGACTTTACGACAAACGTTATAGATCAATGGATTGCATGATTAACAGTTACGACTTGTATAAGCACGCGTGTCTTACTTGTATGCTACTCGCGTAACGTGTATGTTGGATACGTGATATATGTGAACAACGTGAATGTAAACTCATTACGTGTACATGAACGTCATAGGCTTTGACTGATTAAGTGTGAGCAAGTAACTAGTCACACCGAGCAAACCAAGGTGAGTTCACTTCTCTCAAAACAAGCATGCGTCCGGTGGGGACAATCAAACTGGCAAAACTTGTAAACGGATTTTCGTAAACCCATATCCTTGTAGGGGATATGAGGCAGTTTTCAAATACCCACATCCTTGTAGGGGATGTGAGGCGGATTTCACATGCGCATATCCTTGCAGGGGATATGCAACGGTTTACAGTAAATGTTAATGTTGGATAATACACTCACTCTCTATCCCTTAAGTCCCATCATACTACCGGGTTAGTTGCTTGTAGGGCAACGGGGTTGTTAGTTGATAGCGCTATTAGGTTTGGCACCCTCACGACGTACCTGGATAGGACGGGCGTGAACTAATAACTTTAAATCATGACCAATGTTTGATAGAGCATTGGAGAAGGGCAAAAAGGGCCGTCTGCGGTATCGAGTTATTATCAACATAACATAACGTGAATCAATAATCGGTAACGAACGGTTTAACAAATCAGTGAACTCACCAGCGTTGTCTGATACACGTTTTTCTGCATGCTTGCAGGCCTTTAGGTACATGTTGGAACTTGCTGCCTGGGATGCTGGAGTGGTCATGGGTCGAGATACATGGAAACGTAAGACAAGTCTAATGGTTTTCGTACATATGGTTTATGGAACATTTAACAATTGATTTATGCTTCCACTGTATACGATGAATTATGTTAAACGTTTAGTAACACTTTATGTTAATGAATGAAAGTTTTTATTTAAAATATTGTTATGAGTTCAATGTGATTGTTGGCTAGATCCTGGTACGTCACACGTCCCGCAGTGTTTCCGCAAGTGGTATTTTGGGGGTGTGACACATCGAGTTAGTGGAATGGTACTATGAAGTTATGAAGATCAAGCGAGAGAAACGTGGAAGCAACAAGTTTGAAACGGGTTTAAGTGGCGCAAAAGATGATGAAGGAATCAACGTGATCGAAAGAGAAAATGAACCTGACTTGGTGATCATCGTCGAGGTCACCGACAAGAAAGACGAGTAGCAATAAAAGGCGAACTGCGGCTGCTCTGATTAAGGGGGAGAATGATGTCCGATAATCAGCCAAGTCGCAGAAAAAAAAACGCAACAACGTTTGTTTATTTTATTTAGTAGTTTAATGGGTCAGACCTTTATGTTTTTATTTGTTTTCTGTATTGAGCCGCAGGCCAAAAAACTCTTATGTATGTTGGGTCAAACACTTATGTTTAAAAGTCCATTAGGGTTGTCAAGTTTGGGCCTATTTTGAAGAGACGTGAGTGTGTATATTATAACTGCATATACAGTTACAAAGGGAATCGACACACCTCTTGCAGATCGACATAGCCTTTCACTCGCACCCCTTCAACACGTATAAATAGGGTTCCAAACTTCCAGTTTCAAGTGTCTGTATTGCAAGTTTCTGATATATATACAAGTTCTGTTTGTTACAAAGTCTATTATCGTTAGTTTCGATTCTGCAAATTCAGTTTACAGTTTGTTTTATTCAATTGTTATAATGAAGACAACTAGTGTGACGTTTGTTACGATTACGCATACGATTGCCATCATACTCGTTCCCGCGCTCAATGGTCCTGGGAACCCGTAAGTGATGATACCAGCAAGACCCCGAGCAATGTTTTCTCAAAATTTTGATATTTTTCCAAACATATAAAAATTCTCGTTGAACACTTTTCTCAACCTATGATGTTCTCTCAACCTTTGATCAATTGATCGAGCGATCATTTACATACCATCTTCAGCTTCTTTGAGCTCGTAGAAACCCCATAATCACTTGCAAATCGTCCATTGTCTTTGTACCACAACACAACATAAAGCTTCATTAGATGACCGTAACTGGTGTTAGCATTTCCTGAACAAGAAGGAACGTAATTAATAATGAACACATATTAGAAAGATTTGTAATTCTAAACGAACAAGAACCATTACATCAGTTAGAATGTACAGAAACCATGACAAAAAGAAGAAGGTAACAATCTTCAAACGAACTACAACCATTACATCAGAATAATTTTTCACATCATTTTAAATCACTTCAGATTTCTAGCATTTCAAACTGTATTTTCTGGATGCAAATTTTCAAGAATCTGAAACAACTTTTACTCATATCCTGAGAAATTTAGCTAAAAAGTATTATTAATAACCCAAAAAGTGTTTTCTTATTTCAAGAAAATAGTTTCTAATAGACGATGAGTATTGGTTCCAAGTTTAATGATCTGTTAAACATGCTAATCAATATAATGTGTTACAATTATATGTTGAGGCATAATTCTAAGCATGTGCATGGGAGAATATTTGAAACTATACTATCTGCACAAACACTTGCAGTTATCTATTAACAGTAAAAAGAAAGACAAACCTAAGAAAAGCCAATGAATTTAAAGCCAAAGCTTATATTAAGAAAACCAACTAATACACATATAAGATGCCAAATAGGATCACAGTAATCAACCAACAAATCCTACTATCAACCGTACCTGTTTAAATACAAATGCATTAGATAAAAAGTGGAAGGGAGTTGAAGTCCTAGCCCTATCTCTGTTATGAATTCCATTACTACCACCACCAAAATACATATAAACAAGAAGCTTGAGAATGATATGAAGCACAAAAAAGAGAGAACAATAAAAGAGTGAAAATAGATGTTTACCATAAACAACAGATAGCAGACCTAAGCGTTGACCGAGAACATGATATAAAGGTTGTTTTCTGTAACAAGCCACGTTCCACTAAGAAAAGATCAAAAGTATAACAGAAGTGCAGGAGTTAGTTATGAATGATTCGGTTTGATTCAGTTAATTTTGGTTAAATGAGGGTAAAAAAATCAATAACCGGTTTTGGTTATTTAGACCGTGTGTAGTGGGGCGTGTTTTATAAAAATTTTTCAAAAAAAAACGCCCTATAACGCCCCGATAACCACTACACCCGGCGTTACCGGGCGTTATTTTCGAAAAAAAATCCATTCGGCGTTTTAATTAAAACGCTTAAAATCAGGGGGGGCCCACCTTTTTTACCGTTGACAAACGGTCATATTATATATTTATTTTTTTTTAATTTAAAATATTACCCACTATATATATATCACCCCACATTCTCACATTTTTTTATAAAAAAACCGACTTTATCTCCTACTTTCTCTCCCACTTTTCTTCTATTTTTTATAAAAAAAAACACCCACTTTCTCCTACATTTTTATACAATCATGCATCCATTCCGACCCCCTTTTGGTGTCCCCGCAAGACCCACGAACCCGAACACAACCCAACCGCAAAACCCGTATAACCTTCAAGACATGGACCCGAGCTTTTTAACGTACGCGGCTTACTTGAGTGGCGCCACTCCGTTTGTGCCTCCTACTTTCGGCTATGGTCAAGCCGGCGGGTCTCAACCGTCATAACCCGAATCCGAACCCGATGTCGTAGTCGTGCCGGAGACGCAACCCGAACCGGTGCAAGAAACATCGAAACGCGGCAAAAGGTCGCATAAGAAGAAGGAAAAAGACGCACCACGGCGTACAAAAAATATCATTAAATGGACGAAGGAAGAGGAATTCACGTTGACTCGGGCGTGGCTCGACATTTCGGAGGACGAAGATACCGGTAACCATTTTATATATATATTATTTTACTTATTTTGTTACTATATTTTTTAACATACAACTTATAATTTTTTTTTTTTAATTTGTAGCAAACTTTCAAACGGGCCCGGTTTTCTGGGATAGGGTTCGTGCACTCTTTTTTAGCACGTGGGGTCAAGGCGAACATCGGGACCAAGATTCCATTTCTAGCAAATGGACCGACATCAACAACAAGTGTCATGCGTTCCAAGAAGTCTTCCAACGTAACTACGATAATCGCCCGAGCGGTGAAGGTGACGTCGGGGTTTTAACGAAGACTTTGGAGGAGTTCGAGAGGACAAAATGCCCTTTCACGTACTATAAGTGTTGGGAGCTACTACGAAAAAGTCCAAAGTAGGCGGTAGTTAATCCAATGACGTCCAGTAGTAGACGTCGGGCTAAAAGGTCAAAAACATCATCCTCCGTTGACCCGTCAACTCCGACATCAGATGCCCGCAATGTTGATTTAAATGAGGCGGTGGACGTTGACGAGGGAATTCAAGAAGAGTTGGTCCGACCCACCGGTAGAAGAAAGGGAACCGTGAAAAAAACGGTCGAGTCGTCTTCCGATCTCGAGTTAAAGGAAGATTTCGAGGAGATGAACCGTCGTCTCCAAGACATTCGCTACCTCGGCCACCAACGTTATGAGATTATGAAGGAACGAGTGGCCGAAACCAAAAAATTTAACGAGATGCAAGAGGCGAGGCAAATGGAAAAGGACATTGAGTTTTTGTCCAAACCTATCGACCACCTACAAGGCGATGCGTTGATCCTTGCGCAAATGCGTCGCCAAAAAATTAGAGAAAAATATGGACTCTAGATCATGTTATTTTTTTTAACTTTATTTTAATTTTTTCGGTTTTTTTTTTTTTTTGTTTTTTTTTATTTTCTGTTTTTTTTTTCAGTTTTTTTAATTTTTATTTCAAGTAATGTAATTTTTTTTAAATTAATGAAGTTTTTTATGTTTTAAATTAAAATAAATAATTGTGAAATGATTGTGAAATGATTGAATGGGGGTTATTGGCATAATGCCCCACTACGCCACTTTTGCTATAATGCCCCATCGCTGACTAGGACGCCACGTGTCGGATAATGCCCCATGGTGGGGGCATTATAACACATTACCACTACACATGGTCTTAGGGTTTCGGTTAATCTTTTCGGTTAATTCAGCTTTTGATTGATTTCGGTTTAGTTTCGTCTATTTATGGTTAATGATTCAGTTATTCCTCACTCTTAGACACTGTTAATCATATAACGTATCAATTTTTTTAATTAAAAATCCATAGCAATAGTATACTCAAATTAAAGAGAATAAAATATTCGTTTTTAAGATGTAATTTAAAAAAATATATTAACGTACAAAAAAGGTATGACCGTTTATAAATCGTGAGGGTGGTTAGTTTTTTATAGATGGATAAAGTGTAACTAATAATTAGTTATCTATAATTTTGTTAAAAATTAGTGGGATTAAAGTGTAATTAAGATGAGTTGATTAAAGTGTAATTATTGTTTCAAAATCTAATTTACTCTTATTTTAGATTGTACTTTGTGTATTAAAGCTAAAAGAATAGTAACTTTTAACTTTTAAGTATCTTAAAATACCCCTGTCTTATACATTACATATAGTATAGATATATATTATAGAGGCAGGCCCGCGTGATACGCTGAGGAACACATACACTTATAATCATATAACAAGTTATTTTTTTAATATAGAAAAAAATACTATAGCAATAGCATACATAAATTGAAGAAAAACAATTCTCATTTTATGGTATATTTTTTCATAAATTATCAACATATGAAAAAAATTATGACCATTTAAAAATTGTGAAGGTAATTTGTTTAAAAGTCAATAATGTATTTTAAAAAATTGTATCATATGTGTTACAAGTTGTATTACTCTAATGTTTTAAAATTACGTATGATTGTTTTTTATTATATGTATTTATAAATTATGTAGTATATAGTCGTATAGACAATTACTTAAAAAAGGATTTTTTTGAACGAGTTAATTACGTGTCCCTGTGGTTTGCACAAAATAGTTTAAAATCACCTTATATGGTATTAACTTTTCATTTTGTAATGTTTGGAAGTATTAACTTCTAGGGTATTAACATAGTTAGTCCCTGTTGTTGCACAAAATAACATACTTAGGTACTAATAGAATGTGATTGTAAACCTACAAATAACGTTAATACATCCAAATGTTACAAAATGAAAACTTAATACCCTATAATGTGATTTTAAACTATTAGTACCTAAGTATGTTACTTTAGACAAACCACAGAGACGAACTATGTTTTTTTTTTTTTTTTTTGAAAGGAGTACATTAAACAAATGCCAAAACCCCGAGAAAGGGCGTCACCAAACAAACAAACAAAACTAATTACATATTAATAAAAGAGTTAATTGCCAAAATCGTCCCTGAGGTTTGGGTAATTTTGTCATTTTCGTCCAAAATGACACTTTTGTACCAAATTGCCCCCAACGTTTGTAACTTTTTGCCATTTTCATCTAAAACACTAACTTAGTTTATTTTTTCTGTTAAGTTAAGTATATTTGGATGAAACTGGCAAATATAAAACCACTGGGAGGATTTTGACAATTTACTCAAACTCTTTTAAATTTCTTTTATTTAATTAATGTTGTTACATATATAATAAAAAAGAAAATACATTCAATTTTTATATGAAAAAAAGAAGAGCTTTGTCACATAACTTTTATAAATTTTCATCCAACAACTAAGTTATTTTTTCTATTAAGGCGAAGGACGTTTATAAACTTAGACAGAAATTAATTTCTAATTCGCTCCTAAGAAAAAACAGAAGCCCCCCCCCCCCATCAAACAACGTATCGTTACCAAACCTTAAAATTACCTACCAAATTGTAATTATAATGTTATGAACCAAAAGTTTCTTTACTCAAGCCACTCAGAATAAGTATTAGTTAGTTACCCTCATAATCTTAATTAAATAAATATTTTATTTCTACCAACATATTTCCTAGGTGCTCAACACATTTAAAAAATATGTAATGTTTTGCAATTTTTTCTATCTCTACAACTGATAAATACTAAAAGTTGTAATCGATTATTATGTGTTGCACACCAATGACGTTTTCTCTTTATAAAACTGGTTTATATAAAGAAGCTGTAAATTAATTTCTGTCTTACTTTATAAAATTTAAAACATCCTTCACCTTAACAGAAAAAATAAACTGAGTTAGTGATTTGGAGGAAAATTTATAAAAATTATGTGACAAAACTATTAATTTTTTTTCTAAAAACTCCATATATATTCTTTTTTATTATATATGTAACAAAAATAATTAAATAAAAGAAATTAAAAAGGGGTTGAGTAAATTGCCAAAATCGTCCCTGTGGTTTTATATTTGCCAGTTTCATCCAAATATCATCAACTTAACAGAAAAAATAAACTAAGTTAGTGGTTTGGATGAAAATGGCAAAAAGTTACAAATGTTGGGGGCAATTTGGTACAAAAGTGTCATTTTGGACGAAAATGGCAAACGTGCCCAAACCTCAGGAACGATTTTGGCAACTAACTCTTAATAAAATTACACCAATCTTTCCAATTAATTTCAATATCCTTTGCTCTAGCATTATACCATAAAAAACTGTTAGTTGCATTTTTAGGCATGTTTTATAGCACTATAATATTAAAATAACATCACATATCATGCATATATCATAGTCAAACATCATTATTTTGGAAAATACGTGTTTTTGCGGAACGGAATCTACTTTGGTTTGTTTTATGTCGTAGATGGGGAGCAATTGCCATAGATCACAATAGGCGTGGGAAAGCTCAAGAGATATTCATGATAAAACAAGAAGAGCAAGGCAGACGTTGATGTGATCAAATTTATGTCCAAGCTTAGTCAAAAGGAACAATGCGGTTAAAAGTTGGTAACTTAGTGGAAGGTGTCAAGTTTAAAGCTCAAGAAAATAAAGATCTAAATAGCTTTTATTTTTAATCTAAAAATTAAAACGTTTTGGCATAATCCGTTAATCTGTATCCCTGTGGACACGAACTCTACTTCCACTCATACTAGTAGGTTTCTTATTATTTTATTTGCTGGATTCGACACCCAACAAATTGGCGCCGTTGCCGGGGATACGGCAAATTTAATCGTTTTATGCCAAGATCTTTGCGTTCAGGTACACCACTCTGTAAGATTAAATATATT
The DNA here is from genome assembly GCF_002127325.2 of Helianthus annuus. Classification (NCBI taxonomy): domain Eukaryota; kingdom Viridiplantae; phylum Streptophyta; class Magnoliopsida; order Asterales; family Asteraceae; genus Helianthus; species Helianthus annuus. Next base: position 85,589,274 of record NC_035437.2, on the reverse strand, counting down.
ACGTATTAATATTTAATCTATAGCCATCATAATCATTTACATTATAGAGATCAAAATATATTAGAACCTATTATTTAATTAGTTGGTAATTGTTGATGGACCATATTACCCTTAGTAACTAATTAGGTTTCCTCCTGGGTGCTTATATAAGGAGAGTTATGTGGAGGTTTAGGGGTGACTCAGTTACACAATTACACCACCCCATTAGCCATAACATCATCACGAAACCTCCTCTCCAAAACCGATATCCCTTTTCGGTTTTCTTAGCCCCATCATCAGTTAGCATCCTAAGGAGGAACCAGATCACCTTGACAAAGATGTCGAACTCCATGTCGTCTTCTCTCACTGGATTCTCCTCTGCACTGTCTGCGGTGACAGGTATGATTTATATGTTTTCCTTTATGTATAAACAGAACTGATCCAACATGTGGTATCAGAGCATATGTTGATTAGTCAGTTCTGTTTTGTATCCATAATTCTGGGATTGAAACTTGGAAAACGGAATTTTGAAACCTTATGAATATAACAGCCGTTTCGAGTCGGTCATGTCCACTCGAGATCTCTGTTTTCGGGAAAAGATTAATTATATGTTCACCGAATTAACTGAATTATGTTTTTTAGCCGAAATCTGTTTAGAAGTCTTAAAAGTTTCAGGTTTCGGGTTCCAGAATTTTATTTTTATGATTAGGGTTCATCGCATGTTCTTAGAAAATTCGAAAATTCTGTTATGATTAGGAATGTGATTCGGATTATGAAGTGTTTTTCCTGATTTGATCTGTTTTGTCCTCAATAGATTTTCGAAAAAACTGTTATTAGATAAACAGTTACTATTTTTTTTCAAGATATGTTGATAAAATTAGATCACCTTAAAACAGGAAATAATATCTCATAATCCCTTAGATTTCGAATTTTCAGTTATGTTATCACAATTAACAGCTGTAACAGGAAGTTTCGAGATCATCAGATTGCGACTAGAGACCATCAGTCTCGACTCGAGACCATAAGGTCTTGACTCGAGACCATAAGGTCTCGACTCGAAATCATAAGGGAGCAAAAGGTCTACAACTCGAGACCATAACGTGCTAACTCGAGACAAAGGTCTCGACTCGAGACCGTAACGTGATGACTCGAGACAAAGGTCTCGACTCGAGACCGTAACGTGATAACTCGAGACAAAGGTTGCGACTCGAGACCGTGGTTGCGACTCGAGACCATAACGTCACTAGTTCGATCCGCGCTAACGGATAGTTTGCTATTAAATAATTGGTTTTGTAATTTTTCAGTTAAATAATCAGAATCAGATAATGTAATGTTTTACAAAACCAAAATAGCTTAACTTGCATGAGCTTCTGATGTATCATTTCTGGCCAAAGCTGACTTGATACATCTACTTATCATTCAAGTATTACGAAAGCTATGTTAAGTGTGCATCATAAGCATGAATGTTTTAATATCTGGCCAAAGCTGATTTAATTCTTTCATAGATGGCATACTTAACAAGTGCATAACTAAAGTGATTGTTTCAATTTCTGGCCAAAGCTGATTTGTTACAACCACTTTGCACATATGCTTAAATGATTACACTTCTGGCCAAAGCTGTTTTGTCTTCGTTTAAGTAGAATTTTTAGTTAAGTCTATTATTTTGATGTTAGTAATAGACATTATCACAGCTTCATTATGTAAAATGGTCATTATTTTGCCTGCCTTAGTTTAACGTGCCCTTAGATCACATTAGGATTTCTTCCTTAGTATCATAACTTGCTCATCTTATTTCCACTATCAGCACCCAACTGCGGGATTCCACCTTTGACTGGTGATAACTTTGCTGCTTGGAAGGATGCTCTCATGCTTACTCTCGGATTGCTTGATTTTGATTATGCTCTAAGAGAGAAAAAGCCAGCGGACCTTACCACTCAAAGTACTGCTGCTGAGCAGTTAACTCATGAAAAGTGGACTAGGTGTAACCGCATGTCTCTCATGTTTATGAAGCAATCCATAAGCAATGCAATCAGGGGAGCTATTCCTGATTCTGAAGATGCTAAAACCTACTTGGAACATGTGGAGGCGCAGTTCAAAGGGACGTCTAAGGCGCACGCTAGTACTCTTATTCTCAAGCTGGTGACAACTAAGTATGATGGGAGGAGCGGCATTCGCGAGCACATCATGATGATGAATGACATGGCCAATAAGCTGAAGGGGCTGGAAATGGAAATCAGTGATGGTTTCCTTGTTCATTTCATCCTTTGAAGCATTTAAGATCAACTACAACACTCAGAAGGAAAAATGGACGATGAGTGAGCTGGTCGCCATGTGCGTACAGGAGGAAGAGCGCATGAGGATGGATCGCACTACTGATGTTGCCAACTTCACCACCTCCAACTCTAAGAAAAGGAAGAACAATTATCATAGGAAGGATGCTTCAAAAGTCCAAAGACCTAATCCCAACTCTAATACAAGTACACCTTCCAGCTCTAAGAACTCCTTAGGCGGTATCCGCTGCAAGTTCTGTAAAAAGACAGGACACATGCAGAAGGAATGCCCTGACTTTAAGGAGTGGCTGGCTAAGAAAGGTAACGATTATTTTATGATACTTGAGTCCTATAATTTAAGTGTTCCTGCTAATTCTTGGTGGTTTGATTCTGGTTCTATGGTTCATGTTACCAATTCTACTCAGGGATTCCTTTCAATGCGGAAGCTGGAAAGAAACCAAAGAACGCTTAAGGTTGGGGATGATCGAGAATTAGAAGTGAAGGCCATTGGAACATTACAATTAGTTATGAAAACTGGTTTATGTATTAAACTTTATGATACCTTATATGTTCCTGAGGTAACTCGGAACCTTGTATCAGGACCAAAGTTAGACATGGACGGTTTTATTGTTTCCCATGGTCATCGCAAACTCTCTATCCATTATGATTCTGTTCTTTATGGTACTGGTATTCTGGATGGAGGTCTCTATAGATTAGAACTAGATGATGGCTTTTCCAAATCTTTGTTGTCATATAACATTAATGAATCACTCACAAAGATGGAAGAGAAACGAGACTTAGAGACTTCATCCATGTTGTGGCATCAGCGTTTAGGCCACATTTCAAAAGAGCGATTAAATCGTCTCGTAAAGGATGAAGTCTTACCTCCTCTTGATTTCTCTGACTTTGGAACATGTGTCAAATGTCTTAAAGGTAAAATGACATTAGCGAATAAGAAAGGTGCCACTAGGAGTTCTAATTTATTAGAACTCATTCACACTGACATTAGTGGTCCCTACCAAATCGCTGGCATAACAGGACATACTTCATTTATCACTTTTATTGATGATTATTCTCGTTACATGTACTTGTATCTTATTAAGGAGAAATCTGAATCTCTTACAACTTTTAAAGATTATAAGGCTGAAGTTGAAAAGCAATTAGATTGTCAGATTAAAGTTGTGAGATCAGATAGAGGCGGTGAGTATTATGGAAGACATACTGATGTGGGTCAAGCTCCTGGTCCATTTTATGAGTTTTGTAAGGGCCAGGGGATTGTGAACCAATACACCATGCCTGGTACACCTCAGCAGAACGGTGTCGCTGAAAGAAGAAACCGTACCCTTATGAACATGGTGCGCAGTATGTTAGCCAACACTAACTTACCATTATTCCTCTGGACTGAAGCGTTAAAAGCAGCTGTTCATATACTCAATAGAGTTCCTTCTAAGTCTGTCCCATACTTTCATATATTGACCCTAAGACAGTTTCCTGTTTCTTTATCGGGTATCCTGAGAACTCGAAGGGTTATCGTTCCTATTGTCCTTCCCATGTCACACGTATTGTGGAAACCAAGCGTGTCGCGTTCCTGGAGGATTTCAAGGTCAGTGGGAGCAGTACCAACCCTTACGAAGAATTGCAAGAAGTACAAGACGCGGGGGGGAGAGACTCGTCGCTTACCATTACTCCGATTACTCCTCTTGTACCCAATGCAATTATTACACCTGAAGCTACTGCACCAACTCCAAATTCACCTCTACAATCAGAACCCATTATACCTCATAACGAAGGCACATCAAACGCTCAAAACCAAGACAACGCTGAACCCGATAATCCACTCAGGAGGTCATCCAGGCAAAGAAGGCCTCCTAATTGGGATGATTATGTTACCTACCTGACTGAAATGGATCCCGGAAAGCTCAATGATCCTATCTCTTACAATGAAGCCATTAGCAGTGATCAGTCTTCTGAATGGAATAAAGCAATGATTGATGAGCTTGAATCCATGAAGAAAAATGACGTTTGGGATTTGGTAGAATTACCCAACGGAGTCAAACCCGTAGGATGCAAATGGGTGTTCAAAAAAAAACTAGATCCGAATGGAAACGTTGAACGCTACAAAGCGAGACTGGTTGCAAAGGGCTACACTCAGAAAGAGGGAATTGGTTATCAAGAGACGTTTTCACCTGTCTCTCGTAAAGATTCATTAAGGATAGTCATGGCCCTAGTAGCTCATTTCGATTTGGAGTTACATCAGATGGACGTTAAAACCGCTTTCCTTAACGGAGATTTGGACGAAGATGTTTACATGAAACAACCTGAAGGCTTTAAACCTGAGGGTCAGGAGCATCTAGTCTGTAAGTTGAAGAAATCCATTTACGGGTTAAAACAAGCATCACGTCAGTGGTACCTCAAGTTTGATGAAGTCATGAAGAAGCAAGGTTTTATGAAGAATCAAGTGGATCAATGCACCTACCTCAAGATGAGTGGGAGCGACTTTACTATACTTGTCCTTTACGTAGATGATATTCTATTGGCAAGTAATAGTTTAGACATGTTGCATGACTCGAAGCGTTTACTCTCGCATAACTTCGACATGAAGGATCTCGGAGATGCTTCTTACGTCATTGGCATCGAAATTCACCGAGATAGAAACAAAGGGATCTTAGGATTGTCCCAAAGGGCTTACATAGATCGTGTCCTCACACGGTATAACATGCAACACTGCAAACCCTCCGTCGCTCCAGTAGTTAAGGGAGATGTTTTCGGTTCATTTCAGTGTCCGACAACAGAGGTTGAGAAGGAGCAAATGAGCCAGATACCTTACGCGTCAGTAGTCGGGAGCTTGATGTACGCTCAAGTCTGTACTCGTCCAGATATCACTTATATTGCTGGAATGCTAGGCCGTTATCAGACTAATCCTGGCTTAGATCATTGGAAAGCAGCTAAGAAGGTACTTCGATATCTGCAAGGGACGAAAGACTATAAACTGACTTATAGAAGAAGTGATCATTTAGAAGTGGTGGGCTATTCTGATTCTGACTTTGCCAAATGCAAAGATGACAAGAAATCCACTCCGGGCTATATCTTTATGTTAGCAGGCGGCCCTATCTCTTGAAAGAGTCATAAACAACAGTTGACCACAACTTCCACAATGATGGCAGAGTACATTGCTGTTTATAACGCAACCTGTCATGGAATGTTGCTTAGAAATCTGGTCGCTGGACTCAAAATCGTTAATTCCATTTCTAGACCATTGAAGCTTTACTGTGATAATTCAGCTGCCGTTAGTTTCTCGAACAGTAACAGTTCGACTGGAGCTGGTTTATATCTCGATACGAAATATCTATTTGTACGTGAACGTGTTGAGGAAAATAATCTTTGTATCGAGTATATTAGTACTAAGGATATGCTTGCGGATCCGATGACTAAAGGTCTCCCTCCTAAGGTTTATGAAGAACATGTTCGGAATATGGGATTTAGTAAAGACCTTATTTGAGCATATTGTACTAGCTTATGTTTTATGATTAATGAAATTTCCTCAAGCTGGAAAGAAACCAAAGAACGCTTAAGGATGGGGATGATCGAGAATTAGAAGTGAAGGCCATTGGAACATTACAATTAGTTATGAAAACTGGTTTATGTATTAAACTTTATGATACCTTATATGTTCCTGAGGTAACTCGGAACCTTGTATCAGGACCAAAGTTAGACATGGATGGTTTTATTGTTTCCCATGGTCATCGCAAACTCTCTATCCATTATGATTCTGTTCTTTATGGTACTGGTATTCTGGATGGAGGTCTCTATAGATTAGAACTAGATGATGGCTTTTCCAAATCTTTGTTGTCATATAACATTAATGAATCACTCACAAAGATGGAAGAGAAACGAGACTTAGAGACTTCATCCATGTTGTGGCATCAGCGTTTAGGCCACATTTCAAAAGAGCGATTAAATCGTCTCGTAAAGGATGAAGTCTTACCTCCTCTTGATTTCTCTGACTTTGGAACATGTGTCAAATGTCTTAAAGGTAAAATGACATTAGCGAATAAGAAAGGTGCCACTAGGAGTTCTAATTTATTAGAACTCATTCACACTGACATTAGTGGTCCCTACCAAATCGCTGGCATAACAGGACATACTTCATTTATCACTTTTATTGATGATTATTCTCGTTACATGTACTTGTATCTTATTAAGGAGAAATCTGAATCTCTTACAACTTTTAAAGATTATAAGGCTGAAGTTGAAAAGCAATTAGATCGTCAGATTAAAGTTGTGAGATCAGATAGAGGCGGTGAGTATTATGGAAGACATACTGATGTGGGTCAAGCTCCTGGTCCATTTTATGAGTTTTGTAAGGGCCAGGGGATTGTGAACCAATACACCATGCCTGGTACACCTCAGCAGAACGGTGTCGCTGAAAGAAGAAACCGTACCCTTATGAACATGGTGCGCAGTATGTTAGCCAACACTAACTTACCATTATTCCTCTGGACTGAAGCGTTAAAAGCAGCTGTTCATATACTCAATAGAGTTCCTTCTAAGTCTGTCCCATACTTTCATATATTGACCCTAAGACAGTTACCTGTTTCTTTATCGGGTATCCTGAGAACTCGAAGGGTTATCGTTTCTATTGTCCTTCCCATGTCACCCGTATTGTGGAAACCAAGCGTGCCGCGTTCCTGGAGGATTTCAAGGTCAGTGGGAGCAGTACCAACCCTTACGAAGAATTGCAAGAAGTACAAGACGCGGGGGGGAGAGACTCGTCGCTTACCATTACTCCGATTACTCCTCTTGTACCCAATGCAATTATTACACCTGAAGCTACTGCACCAACTCCAAATTTACCTCTACAATCAGAACCCATTATACCTCATGACGAAGGCACATCAAACGCTCAAAACCAAGACAACGCTGAACCCGATAATCCACTCAGGAGGTCATCCAGGCAAAGAAGGCCTCCTAATTGGGATGATTATGTTACCTACCTGACTGAAATGGATCCCGGAAAGCTCAATGATCCTATCTCTTACAATGAAGCCATTAGCAGTGATCAGTCTTCTGAATGGAATAAAGCAATGATTGATGAGCTTGAATCCATGAAGAAAAATGACGTTTGGGATTTGGTAGAATTACCCAACGGAGTCAAACCCGTAGGATGCAAATGGGTGTTCAAAACAAAACTAGATCCGAATGGGAACGTTGAACGCTACAAAGCGAGACTGGTTGCAAAGGGCTACACTCAGAAAGAGGGAATTGGTTATCAAGAGACGTTTTCACCTGTCTCTCGTAAAGATTCATTAAGGATAGTCATGGCCCTAGTAGCTCATTTCGATTTGGAGTTACATCAGATGGACGTTAAAACCGCTTTCCTTAACGGAGATTTGGACGAAGATGTTTACATGAAACAACCTGAAGGCTTTAAACCTGAGGGTCAGGAGCATCTAGTCTGTAAGTTGAAGAAATCCATTTACGGGTTAAAACAAGCATCACGTCAGTGGTACCTCAAGTTTGATGAAGTCATGAAGAAGCAAGGTTTTATGAAGAATCAAGTGGATCAATGCACCTACCTCAAGATGAGTGGGAGCGACTTTACTATACTTGTCCTTTACGTAGATGATATTCTATTGGCAAGTAATAGTTTAGACATGTTGCATGACTCGAAGCGTTTACTCTCGCATAACTTCGACATGAAGGATCTCGGAGATGCTTCTTACGTCATTGGCATCGAAATTCACCGAGATAGAAACAAAGGGATCTTAGGATTGTCCCAAAGGGCTTACATAGATCGTGTCCTCACACGGTATAACATGCAACACTGCAAACCCTCCGTCGCTCCAGTAGTTAAGGGAGATGTTTTCGGTTCATTTCAGTGTCCGACAACAGAGGTTGAGAAGGAGCAAATGAGCCAGATACCTTACGCGTCAGTAGTCGGGAGCTTGATGTACGCTCAAGTCTGTACTCGTCCAGATATCACTTATATTGCTGGAATGCTAGGCCGTTATCAGACTAATCCTGGCTTAGATCATTGGAAAGCAGCTAAGAAGGTACTTCGATATCTGCAAGGGACGAAAGACTATAAACTGACTTATAGAAGAAGTGATCATTTAGAAGTGGTGGGCAATTCTGATTCTGACTTTGCCAAATGCAAAGATGACAAGAAATCCACTCCGGGCTATATCTTTATGTTAGCAGGCGGCCCTATCTCTTGAAAGAGTCATAAACAACAGTTGACCACAACTTCCACAATGATGGCAGAGTACATTGCTGTTTATAACGCAACCTGTCATGGAATGTTGCTTAGAAATCTGGTCGCTGGACTCAAAATCGTTAATTCCATTTCTAGACCATTGAAGCTTTACTGTGATAATTCAGCTGCCGTTAGTTTCTCGAACAGTAACAGTTCGACTGGAGCTGGTTTATATCTCGATACGAAATATCTATTTGTACGTGAACGTGTTGAGGAAAATAATCTTTGTATCGAGTATATTAGTACTAAGGATATGCTTGCGGATCCGATGACTAAAGGTCTCCCTCCTAAGGTTTATGAAGAACATGTTCGGAATATGGGATTTAGTAAAGACCTTATTTGAGCATATTGTACTAGCTTATGTTTTATGATTAATGAAATTTCCTCAAGCTGGAAAGAAACCAAAGAACGCTTAAGGTTGGGGATGATCGAGAATTAGAAGTGAAGGCCATTGGAACATTACAATTAGTTATGAAAACTGGTTTATGTATTAAACTTTATGATACCTTATATGTTCCTGAGGTAACTCGGAACCTTGTATCAGGACCAAAGTTAGACATGGACGGTTTTATTGTTTCCCATGGTCATCGCAAACTCTCTATCCATTATGATTCTGTTCTTTATGGTACTGGTATTCTGGATGGAGGTCTCTATAGATTAGAACTAGATGATGGCTTTTCCAAATCTTTGTTGTCATATAACATTAATGAATCACTCACAAAGATGGAAGAGAAACGAGACTTAGAGACTTCATCCATGTTGTGGCATCAGCGTTTAGGCCACATTTCAAAAGAGCGATTAAATCGTCTCGTAAAGGATGAAGTCTTACCTCCTCTTGATTTCTCTGACTTTGGAACATGTGTCAAATGTCTTAAAGGTAAAATGACATTAGCGAATAAGAAAGGTGCCACTAGGAGTTCTAATTTATTAGAACTCATTCACACTGACATTAGTGGTCCCTACCAAATCGCTGGCATAACAGGACATACTTCATTTATCACTTTTATTGATGATTATTCTCGTTACATGTACTTGTATCTTATTAAGGAGAAATCTGAATCTCTTACAACTTTTAAAGATTATAAGGCTGAAGTTGAAAAGCAATTAGATTGTCAGATTAAAGTTGTGAGATCAGATAGAGGCGGTGAGTATTATGGAAGACATACTGATGTGGGTCAAGCTCCTGGTCCATTTTATGAGTTTTGTAAGGGCCAGGGGATTGTGAACCAATACACCATGCCTGGTACACCTCAGCAGAACGGTGTCGCTGAAAGAAGAAACCGTACCCTTATGAACATGGTGCGCAGTATGTTAGCCAACACTAACTTACCATTATTCCTCTGGACTGAAGCGTTAAAAGCAGCTGTTCATATACTCAATAGAGTTCCTTCTAAGTCTGTCCCATACTTTCATATATTGACCCTAAGACAGTTACCTGTTTCTTTATCGGGTATCCTGAGAACTCGAAGGGTTATCGTTTCTATTGTCCTTCCCATGTCACCCGTATTGTGGAAACCAAGCGTGCCGCGTTCCTGGAGGATTTCAAGGTCAGTGGGAGCAGTACCAACCCTTACGAAGAATTGCAAGAAGTACAAGACGCGGGGGGGAGAGACTCGTCGCTTACCATTACTCCGATTACTCCTCTTGTACCCAATGCAATTATTACACCTGAAGCTACTGCACCAACTCCAAATTCACCTCTACAATCAGAACCCATTATACCTCATGACGAAGGCACATCAAACGCTCAAAACCAAGACAACGCTGAACCCGATAATCCACTCAGGAGGTCATCCAGGCAAAGAAGGCCTCCTAATTGGGATGATTATGTTACCTACCTGACTGAAATGGATCCCGGAAAGCTCAATGATCCTATCTCTTACAATGAAGCCATTAGCAGTGATCAGTCTTCTGAATGGAATAAAGCAATGATTGATGAGCTTGAATCCATGAAGAAAAATGACGTTTGGGATTTGGTAGAATTACCCAACGGAGTCAAACCCGTAGGATGCAAATGGGTGTTCAAAACAAAACTAGATCCGAATGGGAACGTTGAACGCTACAAAGCGAGACTGGTTGCAAAGGGCTACACTCAGAAAGAGGGAATTGGTTATCAAGAGACGTTTTCACCTGTCTCTCGTAAAGATTCATTAAGGATAGTCATGGCCCTAGTAGCTCATTTCGATTTGGAGTTACATCAGATGGACGTTAAAACCGCTTTCCTTAACGGAGATTTGGACGAAGATGTTTACATGAAACAACCTGAAGGCTTTAAACCTGAGGGTCAGGAGCATCTAGTCTGTAAGTTGAAGAAATCCATTTACGGGTTAAAACAAGCATCACGTCAGTGGTACCTCAAGTTTGATGAAGTCATGAAGAAGCAAGGTTTTATGAAGAATCAAGTGGATCAATGCACCTACCTCAAGATGAGTGGGAGCGACTTTACTATACTTGTCCTTTACGTAGATGATATTCTATTGGCAAGTAATAGTTTAGACATGTTGCATGACTCGAAGCGTTTACTCTCGCATAACTTCGACATGAAGGATCTCGGAGATGCTTCTTACGTCATTGGCATCGAAATTCACCGAGATAGAAACAAAGGGATCTTAGGATTGTCCCAAAGGGCTTACATAGATCGTGTCCTCACACGGTATAACATGCAACACTGCAAACCCTCCGTCGCTCCAGTAGTTAAGGGAGATGTTTTCGGTTCATTTCAGTGTCCGACAACAGAGGTTGAGAAGGAGCAAATGAGCCAGATACCTTACGCGTCAGTAGTCGGGAGCTTGATGTACGCTCAAGTCTGTACTCGTCCAGATATCACTTATATTGCTGGAATGCTAGGCCGTTATCAGACTAATCCTGGCTTAGATCATTGGAAAGCAGCTAAGAAGGTACTTCGATATCTGCAAGGGACGAAAGACTATAAACTGACTTATAGAAGAAGTGATCATTTAGAAGTGGTGGGCTATTCTGATTCTGACTTTGCCAAATGCAAAGATGACAAGAAATCCACTCCGGGCTATATCTTTATGTTAGCAGGCGGCCCTATCTCTTGAAAGAGTCATAAACAACAGTTGACCACAACTTCCACAATGATGGCAGAGTACATTGCTGTTTATAACGCAACCTGTCATGGAATGTTGCTTAGAAATCTGGTCGCTGGACTCAAAATCGTTAATTCCATTTCTAGACCATTGAAGCTTTACTGTGATAATTCAGCTGCCGTTAGTTTCTCGAACAGTAACAGTTCGACTGGAGCTGGTTTATATCTCGATACGAAATATCTATTTGTACGTGAACGTGTTGAGGAAAATAATCTTTGTATTGAGTATATTAGTACTAAGGATATGCTTGCGGATCCGATGACTAAAGGTCTCCCTCCTAAGGTTTATGAAGAACATGTTCGGAATATGGGATTTAGTAAAGACCTTATTTGAGCATATTGTACTAGCTTATGTTTTATGATTAATGAAATTTCCTCAAGTTTGATTTTGTATGTCTATTAGAATATGTTCAACCGGTATAATGGCATATAGACAAATAAAAGTTACAAATCAAATAAAGGGCTTACGCGTATTTTGATCATGATGATTAGGTTTTAAATTAAGGCTATAGTATGATTAATGGGGGTCCTGAGTCGCATAATGATTCAACGGCTGTATTTTTCTGCTATAGTACTTGTTTAAGGCTAAGATGAGTGTTAACTCCTGATCAGGCTTATCTAATACTCATTTAATACTCATAGTAAATGATTACTCGGCTAAGTGGGAGAATGTAAGATTAAATATATTACGTATTAATATTTAATCTATAGCCATCATAATCATTTACATTATAGAGATCAAAATATATTAGAACCTATTATTTAATTAGTTGGTAATTGTTGATGGACCATATTACCCTTAGTAACTAATTAGGTTTCCTCCTGGGTGCTTATATAAGGAGAGTTATGTGGAGGTTTAGGGGTGACTCGGTTACACAATTACACCACCCCATTAGCCATAACATCATCACGAAACCTCCTCTCCAAAACCGATATCCCTTTTCGGTTTTCTTAGCCCCATCACCAGTTAGCATCCTAAGGAGGAACCAGATCACCTTGACAAAGATGTCGAACTCCATGTCGTCTTCTCTCACTGGATTCTCCTCTGCACTGTCTGCGGTGACAGGTATGATTTATATGTTTTTCTTTATGTATAAACAGAACTGATCCAACACACTCGAGATTGACCCGGAGATCGAGAAAACAGCAAAGAGATTAAGGAAGCAAGCAAAACAACAAAAGAAGTTAGCAAGCTCCTCATCCTCTATATCTTCACCTCCGGTCACCAACATTTGGCAAGACATACTTTTTTCAAGTGAATCTGAAACTGAAAGAGAATCACAATCCTATCAAGAAACACCCATCACTCCACCACACTCACCTACCCATACTCACCAAGAACCAAACTCACCTAAACCACAATTTCCCGCAGTTACAATGGCAAATGAACAAACCCTTAGACAGTGGGCAACTCGTGATGTCCCATAACAGCCCCTTTGCACTAACTACCCTGCCATGGAGAACTTCGAGCTAAAATCCGGACTCATTCACCTATTACCACTCTTCCGAGGCTTAGAGAATGAAGACCCACACAAGTTCCTCAAAGAGTTCCACGTTGTGTGTTCTGGTATGAAGCCACACAACGTCACTGAAGATCAAATCAAGCTAAGGGCATTCCCCTTTGCTCTTCAAGACTCAGCAAAAGAATGGCTATATTACCTACCACCAGGGTCGGTAACTACTTGGAATGCACTTGCAAAGCTATTTCTTGATAAATATTTACCAGAAGTCAAAGCTTTAATCCTACGCAAGGAGATCATCGGAATCAAGCAACTCAAAAGAGAAGCCTTGCACACTTATTGGGAAAGATTTAAAAAGTTATGTGCTCGTTGCCCACAACATGGCATAACCGATCACCAACTCCTTCAATACTTTTGTGAAGGATTAGCACCATTGGAGAGGCGTTTGATTAGTGCCTCAAGTGGAGGAGCTTTAATTGATAAGACACCAACTCAGATTAGAGCTTTGATTACCTCCATAGCTGAAGACACCAAGCACTCGGCACAGGATGATGAGTGGTACACGGATGTTCCATGAACAGTCAAGGAAGTGAGGACTCCTCACATCGAAACCCAACTCGCTGAGCTGACAAAAGCGGTCATGCAACTCACCAAGGATAAGAGTGCTGAGCCACAAACACGAGCTTCTGGAATTTGTCTACAATTTGGACACCCCACTGATATGTGTCCCACACTGCAAGAAGATGTTGAACAAGCACAAGCACTTGGAGGCTACCAGGAGCAAAATTCAAGGCAATATGAACAATATCAAGGCAATCAGAATTGGGGACCTCCTAACATGAGTTATCAGCAAAGGCCCCCACAGTATCAGCGACGCTCGCCCTTCCAAGGTAATCAACAACAACAAAGCTATCAGTCTAGACAACAACCATCCGCACAACAACAAGCGGGAAGCTCAGGAATGTCTTTAGAGGACATTGTGAAAAGTTTGGCAACCAGCACGCATACGTTCCAACAGGAGACTAAAGCTAGCATCAAGAATTTGGAACAACAAATGGCTCAACTTGCTAGCTCGGTGAGTAAATTAGAGTCTCAAGGTAAATTGCCCGCACAAACCGAGAATAACCCAAAGCACAACGTGAGTGCCATTACTTTGAGGAGTGGAAAGAGCTATGACGGTCCGAGTATGCAAAAAGAAGAGGAAATTGTTGTTGAGAAGAAGAACCAGGATAAGACGAAATTACAAGAACCGGTTAGAAGTGAAATGAACTTTACTCCGATAGCTCCATTCCCATCAAGGCTACAAAGCACAAAAAAGGAAAGGGAAGAGCAAGAAATCATGGAGACATTCAGAAAGGTAGAGGTAAATATTCCACTTCTTGATGCCATTAAACAAGTCCCACGGTATGCGAAGTTCCTCAAAGAACTTTGTACGTCAAAGAAGAAGCTTAAAGGTAATGAAACGATCAAGGTTAGTGAAAATATTTCTTCAGTGTTACAAAAGAGACTACCTCCAAAGTGCAAGGATCCAGGTGTTTTCACCGTTCCTTGTAAATTGGGGAATATCACTGTGCCTAGAGCTATGTTGGACCTTGGAGCCTCTATTAACGTCCTACCATACTCGATTTTTAAAACACTTAATGTAGGACTGTTAAAGAGGACCGGGGTAGTCATTCAATTGGCCGATCAATCCATAGTACACCCAAAAGGTGTATTAGAAGATATATTGGTTCAAGTGAATGAATTAGTCTTTCCAGCTGATTTTTATGTGCTAGACATGGAGGGTGATGAAGCCCCAAATTCAAGTTCTATATTATTAGGGAGGCCATTTTTAAAAACCGCAAGGACAAAAATCGATGTTTATAGCGGCACCCTTTCTATGGAATTTGATGGGGGAGGTAATCAATTTCAATATAGATGATGCTATGCGTTACCCAAGTGATGTCTCGTCTTTGAATTATATAGATGTAATTGAACCACTAACTAATGAATGTTTTGAGTTGTCTAACCATGATGTTCAAGCATTAGTGTCAAACAAAAACATTGACGAAGCTGCATTAAAGGAACTTCCTGAAAAGCTTAAGCTTGGGGAGGATCTAATGGATGTCACGATCCTCATGGACCCGCAGAAGAAAGCAAAGGAAAGAGCATCAAAAATGAAATCACCAAGTATTGTCCAAAAGCTTCTTCCATGTATTGAGCAAGCACCAGATTAATGAAAAAAGGTTCAAGTCTAGCCAAAGACGAGAAAGAAAGGCGCTTCGCGGGAGGCAACCCGTGATTTCGTATTGTTCTCTTTTGTTTTAATTCCATAAAAAAACAAAAAAAAATATAAAAACAAGTAAAAGAAAAAAAAAGTTTTTTTAGTCAAAAGTTTAACCCGGCCGTGTTAGATATTAAAAAAAAAGGCCCGATCATGTGAAAACTAGTTTTTAATCAGAACCTTGACACGGGCGTGTCAAAATCTCACCCGGCCGAGTGAACCTTCTGTGAATAAAGAGGGAGGATGCCAATTTTCAAGCTGAAATAATAATAATAATAACCTAATAAAAAAATTAATTAACGCTTTTATTTTGAACCTAAGCCATATCCCCATATCCAGTTCACAATTCCCCTAAACATCTCTGAACTGTTACATCACCTCCTCTATTCACCCACACGACAAACCCTCCATCTTCATCATCGCCGACCACAACCACGCCCCTCAATCCCAATCGTAGCCGGAACCCTAACACCAGCCGCTGCCCACCCCCATCCTCTTCACACATCACTGGCAACCCACCACAGTCGAACGACCGCCGGCCCTCCACGCATCACCGCCACCAGGGCTGTGCATATCACGACCACTTTGAGGTATGTTACTTGATTCGTGAGAACACCAGGCAATGCTTCGTCTCATGTATGCTCGTCAGCGTGAGATGGGTCACACCATCGTCTCTCTCCGTGATCACAGAGATCGACTTAGATGTCCGCCGCCTTTGTAGATGCCTTCCACATATTTCTCCGAGCCTCGAGGACGATGCTATATCTTAAGCTTGGGGAGATTAGAGGTAATTTTTGTGTTTTCATCTTAGCATGCATTCCTTAGTTTGTAAATAGTTGCATATAGTTGCATTTTTTCATGTTCATTGCATTTAGGGTGTATATACATGCATAAAAAAAATTCAAAAAAAAAAAAAAAGAAAAAAAAACCGTTTCTGTTCCGCTGAGAATGATTTGTGAAAAAATGAGATATGATATGATTTCTGGCATGTCAAAGCTTATGCGTGAAATGATAACTTTGGGGAAGAAAACATAGATAATTCGGGATGTGTTGATAGGCTCGGCCCTAACTTAGGAACGCCAATGTTGTATGCAATAACCTTAATTGAATATATGTGTTTAGTTTCCCATCTTGATGCTTGTGGTCAAAAATTGATCCCGAACAAAAATCGGTTGAGTTGCATATCCTCTATCACACACCATGTTCCCCATATCATGACACCTCCGTAATTTCATTGAAAAAAAATATAAAGAGGTGAAAAATTGACCTCATAGGTTATTATAGTTTAAAAAAAAAAACAAAAAAAAAGAGAAAAAAAGAAGGGGTAAAAGAGCACAATGTATGCCAAAAATTTGAAAAAAAAAAGTCGAAATAAAAAAAAAATGTTTGAGCAAATTAGGGAGAAAAGTCCCGACCCCTTGAAAAACGAAAAAAAAAATAATAACTATCGTGTCATGATTTGGATGCATGGTCGCATCAAGTGTGGTTTTGGATATCTTCAAAAAGTCGTGAGGTTGGGTAGATGTTGCCACAGGTGTTGGGCGTGGGGACGATTGAACCATGTTGGTAAATTTGTATATTATTAAGCAGAAAGCATTTGGTTGTGATTAAGCGGGTTTGAGTTTAAAGGGACACAAAATATCAACAATCGCGGTTACACGTGTAAGTATTTCCCGGGTTCGAATGAATGTAATAGGAGTTGATATTGTTAGATATGATCTCATTACAAGTTTATTTTCCGGAATAAAAGAAGTGGGTTAAAAAAAATAGTAAGCATGCATATGTGTATTATTTTTCGTGTTTACTTCTCGGTTTATTTTTGTTCTTGACTTCCTTGAGGACAAGGAAAGGTTTAAGCTTGGGGAGATTTGTTAGTTGCATTTTTAGGCATGTTTTATAGCACTATAATATTAAAATAACATCACATATCATGCATATATCATAGTCAAACATCATTATTTTGGAAAATACGTGTTTTTGCGGAACGGAATCTACTTTGGTTTGTTTTATGTCGTAGATGGGGAGCAATCGCCATAGATCACAATAGGCGTGGGAAAGCTCAAGAGATATTCATGATAAAACAAGAAGAGCAAGGCAGACGTTGATGTGATCAAATTTATGTCCAAGCTTAGTCAAAAGGAACAATGCGGTTAAAACTTAGTGGAAGGTGTCAAGTTTAAAGCTCAAGAAAATAAAGATCTAAATAGAGTCTACAAGGGAGCTCGAGACCAACAAAAATTGAAGTTATAAAAGATATGGGCTGAATTTTAGAGGCCTAGTTGGCCAGAAAGAGAAAGAAAGGAGAATTCTAATTGGGCTAAACAAGTTGGGCTACCATAGTAGTTGGCTATTTTTGGATAACGAAAGAAGAAAAATATTTGAAAAAAAAAAATATCAAAAAGCAACAACTGGGAAGAAAAAAAAAGGGATTTGGACGGCTGCTGCAACTCGAGATCGGAAAAAAGGCATTTTCTCTTTTGTGATTTTTGAGAACAATTTGTTTAGTAAGTTTCAGATGTTTTCTTTGAACTAGCCATCATGTTCGGCTAGTCTTTTATAGTTTTAACATTAGGGTTTATTTTCTTTGATTTGGTTCACAACCTTATGTGAAACGGTTATGTTAGATCCGATTATTTTAGTGGTTTGTTTATATGATTCTTGTTTATACACGGATTTGATCCGGAAAATATTAGATTGTTAATAAACCTGATCAACTTATTAATTTTTCTAATATAGTTCAATCAATTTTTAGAACCCTAATAAAGTTTTAATTTTTGACGCAAGGAACAAATAATATTTTGAGTTTGTCTATGAACCCAAAATTATTATAGAATCATACAATATAATTAGACACTCCGAACGGCGTGAGTGTTTGATTGTAACTGATACTTCTATCACGCAACCCGCACGCTAAAATCCGAACGGCGTGAGTTTAGAGTAGCGGGTTGGCTCTAATCAACGAACGGCGTTTGGTTAGACATTAGATAGAGTGGATGTCCGAACTGCGTGACGTCTAGTGTCGATACAAACTATTATTTAAAAAGGATCATTGCACCGTGACCGTTAATGATCGTAAGTCGAACCGAATCAAGAAATTGCCCTAGTGTTGAAATTAGTTTTTAACATCTGAATTTTCGTACCACTTTAATTAGCTTTTATTTTTAATCTAAAAATTAAAAATTGTTTTTTTTACATTATAGTTTAAACTTAAAACCCCCCTTTTAAAACAACCGTATCTGTGTTTAAAACGTTTTGGCATAATCCGTTAATCTGTATCCCTGTGGACACGAACTCTACTTCCACTCATACTAGTAGGTTTCTTATTATTTTATTTGCTGGATTCGACACCCAACAAAAACCAAACAGAGACTAACTATGTAATTAACTATTTTTTAACCAACTCTTTTTATTGTAATAAATATAACTAGCTAAAAGTTGAGGGTGAAAGTGGTCATATTTGACAAATTACAATAGTTATTAAATAAGCCAACTATAAGAACCAATCCCAAATAAATTTTTAAATTAAGATCAGGAACAAACATATATGACGGAAAAAGGAGAAAAACAAGTGGGTGAAATGCAATCCCCTCTTCTCAGCCCATACAAAATGGGTAAATTTAAGCTCGCTCACAGGTAGTATGTTAAGGGCAAATCCCTCCACATCCCAAACTTTTAAAATAATTATATTCAGAAATACTCCTCTCATTTTCTACAAATTCTAAATGTTTGCTTTGCTGAAAATTTGGTAAAACATATTTTTACTTGAATTTCCATGAAAGATACTTTTAGAGAAAGAGACCGACGTGTGTTTATATTGATTTTGTTGTGTACAGAAGAATGTATACCACGGTTAATGCTTTATTTTTGTTTTCTGATTTCATAAATTTTATACAGAGTTGTTTTGGCACCTCTATCAAGGGGAGGATCCTTTGGAAATATCCCACAACCACATGGCGGCATCTTCCATTATTCCCAAAGAACAACCAAAGGAGGTCTTCTGATTTCTGAAGCCACAGGTGTTTCCAACACTGCCCAATGGTAAGTAAGGGCAATACATAACTAGTTTTAAATAAATAAATAAAGAATTATGATCAGAATCACATAACTTAATTTAGTCTACCCTCTTTCTTTATCCGGTTAATTAATTATTGTTATTGTTATTGTTATTGTTATTATTATGCATTAGAAGACGCAAAGCATAATTTCCTCGGAGAGTAATTTGTAATCAAAGGATCCTATTTTTGTCTTTCATCATGGAACATACAAAAATAAGATATTACTCATCCATTCAAATATAAGCTAAGGGCACACACACAACGCGATAAGGGCCTTTATTTAGGAATATTGGCAAACCTAGAGTTAAATTGATGTTGTTGTTATTAAGGAGTAGAGAGACACCAGGCATATGGAGCCAGAATCAAGTAGAGGCATGGAAACCTATTGTGGATGCTGTTCATGAAAAAGGTGGAATCTTTTTTTGTCAACTTTGGCATGTCGGAAGGAAGCTAAAAACAGAAGAAATTCCTCTTGTTGTTGATGAATTTAGAGTTGCTGCAAGAAATTCAATTGAAGCTGGTAACCATATATATATTAATAAACCCTTGATTATCTTTAAGAAAAATGTTGTAACCAATATACATGAACTACACAGGTTTTGATGGTGTTGAGATCCATGGTGCCTATGGTTATCTAATGGACCAATTTTTGAAAGCCAAAACAAACAACCGGACAGACCAATACGGTGGCTCTCTAGAAAACCGTTGCAGACTGGCTCTAGAAATAGTAGATGCTATTGTGAAAGAGATAGGAGCAGACAAAGTTGGGATAAGACTTTCACCATTTTCAGATAACTCAAATCCAAATGCCTTAGGCCTTTACATGGCCAGATCTTTGAATGCATATAATATTCTTTATTGCCATATGATCCAACCAAGGATGAAGTATTTAGGTAAGAAAGTTGATCGCCCTCAAAGTCTTGTGCCGATGAGAAAAGCATTCAATGGCACTTTTATATCGGCTGGAGAGTATGATATGGAAAGTGGTAACAATGCTGTGGCTACAAACCAAACCGATCTTGTTGCTTATGGTCGTTTGTTTTTGGCAAATCCTGATTTGCCTAAAAGATTTGAGCTTAATGCACCACTTAACAAGTACGAGTTTTAAGAAAATGAAGATCATGGGATTCTCGGCTACTCATGGGAAATATAATATATTTGACGGGGAGTTGTATAAATATCGATCGTTTCCTAAACTAGTGTAAAACAAATTTAGATATTATATAAATATCATATATGTTGATCGGTTCTATATTGTAAAACAAATTTAGAACTCCCCCCCTCCCCCCATAATTTATAGATACACCCCTAAAATGACGGTAATTTGGTCTTTTAAACGCTATTTATTTTTTATCCCTCGTCTTATTACATATAAATCCCCGATTTTTAACAAAATTATAGATAATTGGTTACACTTTTTCCCCTCCACCTCAAACTTATTATTCTTTTACATATTCTTGATATATCTTATAAACTATAATGTTTTAAAAAAATCCAAACGTATTGTGATGACCTACTTATTTTTGTCAACGTTTCGATAGTTGTCTTGGTCAATATCGAGTGCTGATTAAAATGTACAAGTAGATGACGCTTTTGCGTACAACTGATTAAAGCGATGTCATGGAAACACATCTATACTACCTATTATCTAATTGTCACCACCACCACGATTAGCATATATAATGTAAAATTTAAGAAAGGTAATGCTAAAAATTAAGATGTACCATCTTTAATTAAAAGCCACCAGTAAACGTCTATAAAAAAGTAATGTAGGTTTAGATTTTGAAATTTGAAAAACTCAATACAACAATAAAAAGGGTAATTGTCACACCCTGATTTTCGGGTGGGCCCGGACTTGAGGTTTATACGTAACGATTGATATAGATATTCACATTTAGCACAACGGAAGTCTTGAGATTATAAAATAATATTACAAAGTACAAGTGTCTGAAAAGTTCAAATAATTATACAGACGGAAAGTGTACTAAAGATCCACAGACGGATCGAAAATAACAAAAATGAATATATAAAGACTACTAGGCCTTGCTTGGAGTCGCAAATTCCAATATGCATATACCGAGCAGCTCCAGCCTATTCCATATTTGCTAACATGTGCTTAGTCTTTTGAAAATACGTCAGCTTTCGTTGATAAATACAATTAACCGACACGTTTTGAAAATCTTTTCAAAACCATTTTATACCATTTGGTATATCATTTTCATGAATAACTTGGGACAAACTATATCTCTTGTTACCAGTATTACATGCTTGTCAATACGTATGGGGCCCGGAAGTAATCTCCGATACGTGATTAACCGACATACCACTTTTTAATAAAAATATAATAGCATTAGCATCTGTCAGGTGTATGCCTACACCCTCGTGGCCACTTGCAATTAAGTGAGTCATGGAGATCCAGGACACGGTCGCATTAACCCCCAATGTATAAATATTCAAACATAACAAATTAAAACGGGTTATTTGGATTTTGGATATCATTCGTCATTGATCCCATACCCGACCAAGCGGCTAGTGACGTATCCCAAGCCCGTATAGGGAAAATAGGTTAAGAATATTTATCTGAGCTTATCTTTACAAATCAAAGATATATTAAGCACGACCATTAATCGAAACAACTAATGCAGGCTCAATTTACTAGAGGCTCTTAGTCTGGAATGGACGGAACTATGATCCAATAAAATGTTAACGGGTCTTATTTAAGTCATAAGACTTGGACCGGTTAATTTATAATAACGGGTCTTTTTTTGTAGTACACATATAATGCACATGTGTAGTACAAGTTTTTTTTGTAATTTTTTTATATACAAAAACTAGCGAAAATTTGTAAAAAAAAATGGTATGTTTTTTAGCCTTTTTTTAGTTAGTTTTCGGATTTCACTTTAACTACTGGTTTTTAATTGAACCTTCCCCTATATATATATATATATATATATATATATATATATATATATATATATATATATATATATATAATTAATTAATAAATAAATAAACAGACCATAAGTAAACAAGAATTTATAGTAATGTTTTTTTAACTTCTTCTAAAAAACATTTCAATAGAAAGGTCTTTAGAAACGATTTTAAAAAAGAAAACATTTCTTATTTTCAAATTTTCAAACTTAATATAACTTTATTTTTTCATTTTGTAAAAGAAATATTTATTTAAATATCTTCAAAAAAAAAACATTCTTTTAAATAATCTGTTTTTTACAAAAAAAGGTTATTTTAAAAAGTCTTTTAAAATATTTTGCTATAATTATATATAAGGTTGAATTTATTTCAGAACTCTAAATATTTGCAAAACTTTCAGAACTCTTAATAAACAATATTTTTATTTATTTATTTTTATATTTAGAGAATTTTTATAATTTATTATATGTATATTTATGATTACGTACATGTTAAGAGTAATTTTATCATGCTTTTATATCTAATTTTATAATTACACATATGTAAACTAGTTTTACCATACATGTAATTTGTTGTTAGACATATATATAAGAGTAAATTACGTTTTTGGCCCCTGTAGTTATATCACTTTTACTATATTAGCCTAAAATAAGATTTTTTAACATATGTGCCCCCATGGTCTCCATAACTAACTATTTTGGCCCTCGAGTCTAACTCAACCCCAAACTCTGGTTAATTATTTGTCACATGACAGGTATATGACGGGTTTAATGGTAATTTTTCCTCCCCTTTTACTAACACCTATTAAAAACAATTTAATAACCAATTACACCACCAAGCCCAATTAAATCTTCTTCCTCCCCTCTTTCTCTTAAACCCACCACCATCGCCACCACCTTCAACACACTAACATGCAAGCGATTTTCTGTAGTGCAATAGGCATGTTAATGAACAAAATTATTTTTGTTTTGGTGATTTTTAGCAATATGGATGTTTGAAAACCATGGATATTGTATAAGAATTGGTAAACAGTCAAATTTAGTGTATTGTGTTCTTTGCATAGGTGGAGTTTCATAGCATTTTTAACGAATACCAGTTACTCTGTCCTGCCCTTGAAAGTTTCAGTAATGATGATTTGTCAAATATCTAAAAACACCTTTGCTACAAAGAAAGTTGAGGAATCTTATGAACCGTAATTGACCCTTAGCCATATTTAACGATGATGATAAATGATACGGGTGGCAATTTCTGATACGATTCGAACCAGTATTGATTTCCTTGACAGTTGACACAAGTCAGTATATGGGTTGTGCTTATATTCGGGTTCAACAATTCAACCGAGTCCCAACCCGTCGACCCAGTAACTGACACAGTGACACACTTATATTAATAGGTAAAATTTTCTGAAAAAGGAAATGCTACCATTTTTATCGGACAACGGGAGATTTGTTTTTGTATTTCTCATATAGATGACACTGGGCGTGTGTATATTCCAATGAAGTTTAGTTTCATAGTTTATTATTGTCGGTAACATATTTGCTAACGGTTGTGTTATACCGTGTCTTCTGAAGGCGCAGAGCTGCTATGTTGTTGGATTGAAGGTGGTGGTGGTGGGTTGAAGGTGGTGGCGATAGTGGTG
Organism: Helianthus annuus; assembly: GCF_002127325.2. NCBI lineage: Eukaryota > Viridiplantae > Streptophyta > Magnoliopsida > Asterales > Asteraceae > Helianthus > Helianthus annuus. The sequence goes on along the minus strand of NC_035437.2, from coordinate 85,565,312 downwards.
GGTTTTAGAGAGAGGGGAGGAAGAAGATTTAATTGGGTTTTGTGGTGTAATTGGAAATTAAATTATTTTTAATAGGTGTTAGTAGAAGGGGGAAGAGAAATTACCATTATACTCATCATGTGCCAGTCATGTGACAAATAATTAACCAGAGTTTGGGATTGAGTTAGACTCGGGAGCCAAAATAGTTAGTTATAGAAACTATAGGGGCACATATGTTAAAAAATCATATTTTGGGCTAATATAGTAAAAGTGATATAACCACAGGGGCCAAAAACGTAATTTACTCTATATATAATTTGATTATTATATATGTAAACGACTATTAACATGTATGAAATCATAAAAGTACATCTAATAAATGATAAAAGTACCTTAAATAAAAAAATATCTATAAAATGATTGTTTGTTAAAAGTTCTGAAAGTTCTGCAATTAATTAGAGTTCTGAAATGATCCTTACCCATTATATATATTGTCTATCTATAAAATTATTTTAAAAAGGTTATAAAAGAGGTTGATTTAACTAGAAAAATTGATCAAAAAGGTTGTTTTCTCTATATTACGTATATTTTTTCCAGTAGTGGACAACAAATTGGCGAAAAAAAGTGATATGGTCTATATGTGTATTTGTTACATCACTGTCACATATATCCTTTCTTTGTCATGTGGTACTTTCATACGGACCATATGATATAAGTAAAACACCATCTAATATGAGTTGTATGTGTTAGAAAAAACTGCTACTGATAAGAACTTCAAAATAATCTGAAACAGAAATAAGGAAATAGTTAACGGTAACAGTGAACTGGGTGTGTGTTTGACACAATTCCCTTAAACAGATTCGCCGTCTGTTCCCAGGGTACGCCGGTTCGAAGCAGCAACAGCGCACTGCCGGACTTGAGCACTTGCCTGAAAAGAAACTGGAGAATGTCGTTGCAGAGATTGAGAGAGAAGAGAAGAAGCTGTTTGTTGGTATGTTTAAACTGACCAACTTGATCTAGTTTTATAGTCACCGAAACATAACTGAATTCTGGTCATCATTACAGACAATTAAAACCAAATAATGGTCATTAGTGCATCAGTAAACTGACAAATAATGATCATAATAACGGCAGTTTAAAACTGAAAGAATCTCGAGTGCAAAAACTGCCTAACGCGAGCCCGGGTTTTCGGAGCTGCATTCGTGTCCGCAGGAGCTGCGGGCACACACAAGTTCAACCAAATTCCAGTTCCGAAACCCATTTTTTTACACCCCCCTGCGCATGCGCGGGTAAGACTTATAGTAAAACATGTCATAAAGCTTCAAAGGCTTAGTCAAGGTTTTTCATTGTAAGTAGCCTTTCTTTTTGTTCCCACATCAATGTGGGATAAGGTGAATTACCAATTGAGACTTTCATTCACATCAAACTTCCAATAGTATGGGCATTTTAACCCTTTTATATTGCATGTGTAACCTATATTTGTCTAGTTTACGACATGTATGGGAGCTTATGTTTGGTTAACATGCAAGTGGTGCATCAATAACAATCCTCATTGAAAAACTATGGCATGTAGGTTGAAGAGTTGTAGTTTGATTGATGTAATAAGTGGATGAGTGTAAGTTTAGTTAAATAAGGTTTTTGGTGTATGTATTTAGCATTACGTTTTCTGATCTCTGTCTCTTTCTAATAAGCTTTACAAAAGTTTTCAACGGGTACCTCGATGGTTAAGTGATGTACCTTACAATAAAAGATTTAGGGTTAAAATTCTGCTTTATGGAGGTTGTAATGTAATTATCCTAAAAATCTAGGAGTTATTGTTCACAAAAATAAACTATACAAGAAATAGAAATAGTTTACTCCATTGATAATATTTACGTCAATTTTATTTTCGTTTCACATGGAGTAACTAAATTCTCTTTTGTATGACATAAATTCCACCATGATATAACTATATCATCAACAACATTATGTGTATATATGTGTAGCCGAGGAAAAACTATTGGTCGCCATTGTTGAATTATCAAAATTCTATTAAAAAGAAATCGGCGTTAAGAAAAACTACTGGTCGCCAACGCTACAAAATGCAATATGTATAATTTTATTTTGATGAATTATTATTATTATTATTTTTTTTTGTAAAGGTTTCACCCTGATAAATTTTATATCACAACAGAACCAACAAAGAAAAAGGGAGGACAAAGACGCCCACCAATTCATATGTCCGACATTCCCGAGATATGCATGTTAGTCAAAATTAACTATAGCACCAACTCAAATTTCTTTAACTAAATCAACAATATATTCTCAAATGGTTTGTTGATTTAGAATAGTATGTTAGTCAAAATTTTGTTGCTCGTCACTTATTTCCCTAGACTAGGCTAGCCAACTTTCCTAGCCTTTTTTTACTTTAACTTTAGCACCAACTCAAATTTCTTTAACAACTTCTCTAGCCTCTTTTTTTTTTCTTTAACTATAGCACCAACTCAAATTTCTTTAACTAAATCAACAATATATCCTCAAATGGTTTGTTGGTTTACACACAAAATATTACATACCCTTAACAAAATTAAAAGGAAAATGTAAGAATAGAATGATTCATTTTACAACTGGGGAACACTAAAAAGTGGAGAATTGAGAAATCATGTGTTTAACATTTTACAAATTCAACCTAACATGTTAAAAATTATTATATTTTTTTTAATTTTTTCGGAACTTTTACATATAGATACATGTAGAAGTCTTTTTAATAAAAAAAAATAAAAAATTAAAAAACAGTAAAAAAAATAATTTTTTACAAAAATATTTTTTTATTGGAATAACTTCTATACATCTTTAAATACATAAGATTCGAAAAAATTTTAAAAAAACAATTTTTAGCATTTCAAATTGAATTTTTAAGATATATTTAAATGTTAACATATTGTTCCCGAGTTCTATTTTTTTAGTGTTCTCCATAAATCTCACACTATTGTTGTTGTTGTTGTTGTTGTTGGTGGTGGTGGTGGTGGTGGTGGTGTTGGTGTTGTTGTTGTATCTAATTTGACAATGTCGATGGATTTTCCACCCGCTCCCTGTCACTTTTGCAAATTCTAACTTTATTCCCTAGACAATCTTCCATGCACTTTTGCCACCTACCAAGTCTACCCAATCCCTAAACTTTCACATAATGCCTAAACCACCTACCAAGTCTAACCCTTAATCTTTCAAGTCTAACCCCTAAACTTTCACATAATGCCTAAACCACCTACCAAATCTAACCCTTAAACTTACACATAATGCTCAAACTTTCCCTTTTGCATTGTGTATACATTTATGATATCATTAGTTTGTTACCATTATGTTTTACACTTTTTTATAATTGTCTTTTACGCATTATGTTTTACATTTCATGTCTTACTGCACGTTTCACCTTATCGTGTGTCGCCGCAATGCATGGCGTGAAAAATAATGGTTGGCCAGTAATTTAAAAAGTGTTGGAAGTTTAAAAAGCATGAGAAACAAATACGAGGAGTCACGTGTTCTAAAGAAATGTAGGTAAATGATTCCAATAAAACCAAAAATACTTTTTTTAACGAAGACGTAACTTTATATATATAGGGTAAGATCATGAGAAAACTAAATATAAATGAGAAAATTAAAAACTAACTAAAAAAGCCTAAAAACATACCAATTTTTTTACGATTTTTTTTTACAAAAATCGATAGTTTTTATGTATAATTTAAAAAAAAAAAGTTGTACTGCACGATCAGAAAAGGCCATTCTGATGAGTCTGATGAGAAATCTGGTATTTATCATCAGAATATGGTAAACTCTGATCATCAGAATTTCTGATGATCAAACTCAACAGAATTCTGGTAAGATGGCGATCAGAATTTCTGAGGAGCCAACTTGTCTTTGAGATAAGGCCTTGACACATTTGGAAAGTAGCAAATTGACCTCTATGGATTCACTGAATATGCCAAAAAGCTACTTTGTGTAGAGCAAGTGCATGGGAAAAAATGTTTTTTCATTGCCTAGACTCTCTATAAATAGAGATGTCATAACCCATGGTTAAATGAGTTAAGCCAAGCATTCAATACATACACCAAAAAATCCATTACTGTAGATGCACTATGTCTGTAGCTTTCGTCTGTATGTAGTCTATTTTGTCCTAGTTGTCGTCGTTGTATAGTTTTGTATGTGTTATATATTATATCTAGGATGAAACGAAGTTAAACGTATTTTGTAAAGTCCATCCGGAAGGATGGAGTCCATCCGGACGGATAGAGTCCATCCGATCGGATGGACAGGCTCATCCGGACAGATGATCATCCGGTCGGCAGATGATTTCTCCCAGATGGAGCTCGCCTATAAATAGGAGACCTTGGGTCTTATTTGTGACATTTTTTTCTGATCTCTGAGGCGAAGCTCTTGCATTTTCTCACTGGAACTTTGTACTTTCTACTACTTCTAATGAGAATGATTACTTTGAACTGTATCCATGGTTGCAAAAGTCGCTAGTCGCTCCCTAGTCGGATTCGGGAGTACTCGGGAAGTACTCGGCTTAGGCGGAGATTACTCGGGGAGTAATTGGCCTGAGAGACCAGTACTCGTGCCTCGGCAGCCTACCTTGTAGCGAGTACTCGGGGAGTACTCGGAGCCTAGGCGGGACTTTTACAACCATGACTGTATCTTCGTTGTTGATCTTACTCCTACACCGCAATTGAATTCCGCACAATCGTGGTGATCGCAGATATGACCTTAGCGAGTTCATTCGAGCCGAATTCCCGGTCCTTACAAGTGGTACCAGAGCTTGGAGATCGGATTCGGAGAGGATCTACAGCGATTTGACAGAGATTTGACCAATTTCAGATATTTTCAGCTAATTCTACACGAGATTTCATCATTTTCTTCATCTATTTCTCTGATTTCATCTTACTTCTACTTTTTCTCATCTCAAACACCTTAAAATCCAAAATTGACTGAGAATTCACGGATAAAATGGCCTAAAATTCACATAATCTGTGCGCAATCTGTTAAGTAACAATCTTACAAAGTTTCACGGCAAAATTCAAACAAAATCACATCAATATCGATAAAAAACCATGAATTTTGAGATGAACTGTGCTGATGTCACTCATCCAATCGAATAGCCATCCGACCGGATTGCATTGTTACTGTTTCAAGTGTTCTAGCTGACGTCATTGCTCATCCGATCGGATAGTCATCCGACCGGATAGAGTTTTTGTTGTTTGAAAGTTTGAGATGACCATTCGATCGGATAGCCATCCGACACTTGACCCATTTGACACTTATTCATTTGATCACTTCATCCGGATAGCCATCCGGACGACTATTCATCCATTCAACTGTTTTGTGTATCAAGTTTGACTGTGTTTGACTTTTTCAAGAACTACAATCATGAGTGACGAGTTTCTAAATCCATTCGGTGACTTTTTCGCCTACAACAGCACCGGAGCTACATCATTAGATGCGAATCCTAAAACAGCTACAAAAGCGATATCAGATTCACTTAGCGTGGAAAATGCCTACGGCACGTACAACAAACCACCTAAGCTTATGGCTATCGAGGACTACAACAGTTGGGCAAAACGTTTTGATGGCTGGTTGAGGGGCTTTGCTTTTGATAGTTGGAAATGTGTTAAAAATGGATTCAAGAATAAAAGAAGTGATTATGAGAATTTATGAGATGATGAGCAGGAAGAATTTATTGCTTAGCAAAAAGCCATTGCACTCTTACACCAATCTGTACAAGACGATATTATTTCTTTGATCGATTACGACAATGCAAAAGATTTGTGGAGGAAGTTGGAGAAAAAGTGCACGGGCGGAGAAGAGATCATTAAAAACAAAAAGTCATTGTTGAAAAAAGAGTTTGATCTGTTTGCCTGCATGAAAAACGAAACTCTTCGTCAAATGATAGGAAGGTTTTGCCACTTGAAGGCGGAACTTGACAGATTCGATATTAAAAAGGATCGAGAAGAAATAGTTGATAAGTTGTTTGAAGCGTTACCGAACGAACACGATTGGCATTATTTTGCATTGGTGCTAAAGAACACAAAGCCCATGGCAGGTATTACGTTGAACTGGTTGATTGAGAAGCTAGAGGGGCACGAGTTGGAAATCAAAAAGCTGAACAAAGTGAATAATACACAGTATCAACAGAATGTGGATTTGTACTATAGGGGTAGCATGATTTCAAAATCCTCGTCACCAAATGCTTTCAGTGCTGAAAGTTCAAACACTGTTGCAAAAGAGAATTCAAGCAGTGGGTCTTCATCGAGTGGTTTCGGATATCATGGTACCGGTTCAAGTACACCAACATCATCTGATCCAAACACGCAACAATCTCAAAATGCTCCAAATGCTAACGTCTTTCAATGAAACATTGCCGTCAACCTCAACAACACCCAAAACTTCAATGAAGAAACCGCTAAACAACAAATGGTGTTTCTTACATGGATATTGGAATCATATGAGAGTCTCGTAGCAGGGAAGATTGGTAACACGAATCTTACAAAAGAAGATTACGATCAGATTGACCCGGAGGAGATGGAGCTCATAGATATCCGTTGGTATATGGCAAGCATTATTCGTCGAGCACATCTATTCATGGAGATCACGGGGCGACAGTCGATTGGGGGGCCGTCAACAAAGTTGGGATTTGACAAGTCAAAAGTGACTTGTTTTAAATGTAAACAAAAAGGTCATTTCAAGAGGGAGTGCCGAAATTCAGCAGCTGATGAAACTGCGAATCCTTTTTCATGGTGACTACTACAGAAAAGCAGTTATCACAGAAATCGTGAAGACTGCCAAAAATGAAGCAAATCGAAGACAATCCAAAAGAAAAATTGAGGGCTCTTGCAGTGATTCAAGACGATGAAGGGTTCAACTGGAACGATTTTCTTCCAGAAGAAGATGCGGTTGGTTACGCGTTCATGGCACAAGTTGAAACAGAATCAACGTACAACAGAGAAAGAAGTCTGGCACAGAGAAAATATAAAAAGATTCATGATGCCTACAAAGAAGCTAAGAAAGCAAAAAGGTGGGATCCAGACAGAGAATGCTACTTGGATCCGAAAGGGAATATCTGCATTGATCTGAAATCAATTGATTTCGAAGCTCTTGTAAATTTGATTCCGTCAGTAGAGGAGCAAATAAAATTAGAAGCAGAGGAAAGAGCTAAAAAGAGAGATTGAGAGAGGAGAGATATGAGGAATTTTTGAAGTCTGAGAAGGTAGATGAAGGGATTATCAATGTCAAGGCAGATATGACAGCTGAGAAGTCTAAGCTAACTTAAACATTAAAAAAACAACTTATTAACTTTTATAAGTCAATAAGTTATAAATAGCTCCAAAATAAGCTAACCCAAACACCTCATAATTGTTTTTTATTCTTTTGTTTTTATTTGATATTTACGTGGTGTTTGTATGTTTGTAGTATGCTTTCTTAGTCCTTGTGATTTGCATCTATTGTAGAATTCAGGGGCGGATCTACGTTAAAACATCGGGTTCCCAGAACTCAGTCGGTTTGTAATTTTTAGAAAAAACCTGTATAGAAAATTCAGTAGGAATCAATAAATAAATTGTGGGTGAACACAATAAATAAAGCTGTCTAGTGTTTAACCGGTAAGGAGCGTTGTTTCCAACCTTTAGTTCGATTCCCGCATCAACTCGGTTTTTTGTCTTTTGTTTTTTTAAATTATAAACCCATATTAGGATAAATTAAGGGTCGTAATATTAACACATGGCAAAAACTTATTTACACATGGTGTATACGGCCGTATAATGTTATACAGCCCGTATAGAATTTAAAAAACTAACAAAGTCTTTGTCAGTTTTTTTAATTCCATACGAGCTGTATAACATTATACGGCCCGTATACACTATGTGTAAATAATTTACCTGACGTATACAATGTATACGAACGTTATATAAGGGCCGTATACTTTTATACGGTCCGTATTCTTCGAAAATTAGATTTTTCTCAAAGTATTTAAGGGATTTAAGGTGTCAATCACACGAGACATTTTACAGTCGTGAGGTGCTCAAACCTTTCTAAAAGTAGAAAAAAATAAAACATTAACACGTAATAAAGATTGAAGAACAAAAAAAACGCGTCGTATGACCGTAATAAAACGGAAGCTATCAACGCGGGATTACGGGCATGGTGTTATTCTGTATTTAATATTTACAGAATAAAAAGAAGGGTGAGGCATTTGATGAGAGTTGTAAGGAGTCTGAGTCTTCGGTTTCATCAGCCTATACCGAAGAAACCAAATTCGCAACAATGAGTCTGAGTCCATTGTTGTTCGTGAATGTTTCGAATCATCATAGAAGACGTGTCGGGTTCTTCTGCTAGTGGTCGGGCTTCCAGTGCTCACACAGGGTGATAAACAACGCTGATATGAACACAAACCAACTGCTTTATCTTGAGTCATCGGGAAAACTTTTCCTCAGGGGAGGGTGAGTAGTATGAGTCTGAGTCCATTGTGGTTCGTGAATGTTTCGAATCATCATAGAAGTTTATCAGGATTTTGTTGGTTTGTTTCCAGGTAGGGTTTAGAATGTTTGAAGTATTCTTGGTTCAATACCAACTCTTCTGAAAGACAAGAATACAACGTTCATGTATGTAACACCTCGTAAAATCACGTCCAATGATGTATTGACACGTGTAATAAACCCTAATAAAGTCAAACGTTGAATTTGAGGGAAAATTTTGCGAAAAATCAAAAACTTTGATTATAGAAGGACTGGAAATGTTAACATGCTTATTATAAGCCTCTGAATAACATTACATGGTAATCATATTTACAAATGGGCCACTTGTTGATCGAGAATGGTCGTTTGCATAATTGATTGAAAGTTTGTGCGCCGAAGGGTTAAAAGCGTCAACATGTTAATTCTTACCTCTGAGTGACCTTTTAACAAACCGAGAGCTTCATGATAATTGATTATACTCTCGGGAATGCCAATTATTGGCCGTTTAGGGCTTTTATGCCTTTAAGTGACGTTACGAGCAACTTCGCAAGTTTAGGGGGTTAAAAGCGTCAATATGTTTAATTATACCTCTAAATGACCTTTTTACGAACCCGAAGCATCGTGATGTTTAATAATACTCTTAAGAATGCCTAACATGGATTAGATATGTCACACCCTGGCTTTTGCGGAAGCGTGGTTTATTTGGTGTGACTTCTTAATATCATAGCAACAATCACAACAATGCTAAATGATAAAAACGTAAGATGTTCATCCATTAAAATAATTTAGAAAATGCATAACATATTGTCTTTAAAAATATCAACCACTGAGTACGTTAAAAACCATGATTTGTTTAAAAGGAGTCCATAAGACTCGACGAAAGACTATTAACAAAACGAGGATTTGAGACATGCAACCCGTCCAGGAAGGAGTTACACCCCCCAAACCTATGACCCTGGATGACATCCCTATTTAGTACACAGCTAACATGCATCACTTGCCAGATCCAATTAATTCCCTGAAATACATGTAGTTTGAAAAGTCAACAAAAAGTTGAGCGAGTTCATGTGTATGTGAGTCTGTATAAATCGTTAAAGTGTGTCTGTATAAATTGTTAAAATGTGTCTGTATAAATGTAGGTCTTTGGTATGTCGCAATAAGGAAAAACAGATCAATTAATGTGTAGCTAATACATTAATAAGTGACATGGCCTAGGAAGCACTCAAACCTGTATGCGTACTCCGTACCGTCCCCTCCGGCGGAACGACATAGTCACCACATGCAGCCACTCGCAGGCCAATGGATGGGGCTCGCAACACCCAATAGATCTATCACTCAGGCCCCTCGGTCCTTATACAAGGATTAATGGTCTTACGATAATAGCCTACCCATTCACGTGATCTAGCAGTAAATTCCCTAGCTAATCATACCGTGTATAAAAAGGTCTGTAAATGTCTGTAAATGTCTGTAAAAGTCTGTAATAATTGTAACATGTATTTCACCCCCGAAGTATAAAACTGAAAACAGTTAAGAGAAAAGGGGGACATGAACTCACAGTATTGCGTCTTTGGTACTCGTAACCCAATTCTCTTCAGCAAACACGACTACCTACAATGGTCTAACGTCTATTAGATGAACGGGTCGTGCCTTGTCTTAGTATTTATGTCTTTGAGTTACGTTTCTGGTATTATTCCAAGTTATAATAATTATGTTTTAGCTTTGGAATAATTGTTTATACAATAATTCTGTATTAATACTTCTCGAGTATTTTAGCTTCGTGCTTCCGTCCCAAAGGTGGGGGTATTTATACATGTATTTTGTGATTAAGGTATTGACATTATACATTCCTAAGTCCCACTTTAGAAAAATATACAATAGCTTATTTGTCCGAAAATAACACATACATAATGTATATTTCCCTGTCTTCTAGAAAAATATATCATAACTTTCAAACTAATATATTTCTACTTGTTTCATAAATACGTTATATGTTGTGATAAATTTCATTCATCAAAATGTTATCCATCCAAAATATCCTAGTAATGGCATTTTGTTACAAAAATTATGGCGAGTTTTATGTTTGCAAAACATAGTCGAAAATATACTAGTAAACTCTTGTCTAGAAAATATTTACTAAGTGTTAGGATTTTCGGAAAATTTCGCCATGGTCTCCTTTGTAAATGGAGGTGTCCATGCTTTAATAGCATATCATTTTCTTTTACATATACCCCGTAGATCATTTTCAACAATCAAACCGACATATAGACATACAAAGCATTACTTACTTTATTTCAGCTTCATCACCCAAAATTGGACTGTTTTCGAGGATTTTTATAAAATAGTTAACCTTTTCGAAAAATTCCCAAATTTTTACAGAATGACTCATACGATCCAAATTTTATTGTGTAAAAATATCAGGGTCCAGTTCGTTACCAATATTTTATAGAAATTCATTTACCCAACTGCAATCAGATTTGTTACTTTCTGATTGCAGTTTACGGAATAATTCACTAAAAATTAACCGTAAATCCGATTGACGAAATTCCAGTTGGAGGGTCATCCTGACAACGGTGACCATATACTGTAAAAATTCCATGAGTTGGTTTCACTCAGGGTTCAAGGTATGACTCCGAATACAACACACTTTTTCTGCAGTAAAAATGCAGCTTGAGCTGCTGTCCAAAAACAGTCCCTTAAAAATAGTAAATGGTCTCGAAAAATTACGATTCCAGTGCCATTTGTTTAGTTATTCCAAAATACACATTTTAGGCTTCAGAAAATCGGTTTTTCAATTTAAAATGGTCCAGTTACAGCCTGTTGAAGTTGGCTGAAAATACTAATCAGCATGCTTTTTAAAGTGTAAATGTTACTAAAACGCATCCACGATTGTTCTAACAACGGGTTTATCGAGAAATCAATGATCAAACAACATGCATGCTTATACCAACATAATCCAACCAGATTTTTATGTAAGTTTATGTCCATTTTCTAGTTCATTCTCTTTTATGTTCTTGTGTTACACATTTACTAAAACCTTTCGAATAATCAACGTAGAAGTGATTCATGAGTTAAATCGAAGACTTACAACTAGCACTAAGGCTAAGGATGAACTTGTGAAAAAGAAATGATGGTGAAAGAGGTGATGATAAGATTAGAACAAAGCTTCCTTGAAGTTCCTTCAACTTGCTACCTTCATGAACCACCTTCAATGCTTGAATGGAGCTTGAGTATGATGAAGATGAAGGTGACTAAGTGGTGGTGATGGTGAAATCAGCTATGGGGAGCCGAAAATGAGAGAGAGAGTGTGGGTGGAGTGTGATCTTTGAAGTGATGATGATTATCTTAGCCACCCTATTGTAATGAGTGTGAATTTCTTGTAAATGTAACAGATAAGGGAGGCCCAATCACAATTGAGAAGGATTATTTGGTAAAGATTTGGAATGATTAGGGGTGGGGTCCATTGGGGGCTGATTTCGGTTGGGGGGGGTTAATGTAAAAATTTTGTAACTAATAGGTAATTAATTAGAAGGTTAAGGGTAGTTTCAAGAATAGTGGGTGTATGCCATGTTTCTATAGTGTGTGGGGATTTTTGTGACCGTAATTACTTAAGAATAATAAAATAATGTTTCTGACAAAATTTTGGTGTCCCGGGTAATGTCTGGTTGTTCGGTTACATATCGTTCCGTTAAAGCGTTTAATTGTACTGCATATTGTCTTTTATGCATCTTTTTGTAACGAAATTAATTCCAACACTTAGGAAAGCGTTCAGGACCATTTAGTCAATTCTCTGTATAGTACGAGTGTGTTAAAAGTTGAATTGTTGCTGAGAATGCAGAATTCTGTACTTAAAACGAGTTTTAGGCACTTTCCGGCACTCAAACTATCACCTAGTGACATAGCCTTATGGTCCTCACTTCCCTACACTCCATACCAGTGTAGTACTCTATCCCTGGCTCATACTGGCCTTAGTATAGTGTCTGTCTATGTGCTGGCATTGTCAGCATGTGTCTGAGTTATCCGCTCACTGTGCCAACTGTGCTTTGTGCATCAGGTTTATCACTAAGAGTCTGTATGAGATAAATGGAGCGACTGTATGTAAAGTGATGCACATGTATGTATGTAACATAAATCAGTAATTTGTACAGTACCTGTAATTGTGATGGTTGTCACAAGATAAGGCTTCGATGCTATTAAACGATGATTTGCGCAAGTTTGCGCATTAGAGGGACCAAAAGCGTCAACTTTTGAATCTACGCCTTTTGGTGACCATTCAAGCGAACGAGAGCGTAGTAATAATTAAACACATGCTTGGGAATACCCATTATGGGCCATGGAAGGCTTGGATATCATTAAATGACATTGAGAAAATCATAGAAAATCTACTACTTCTAATAAAGCATAGAAAGCATAGAAAATCTTAATGGGTACAATTTAAAAGCATAGAAAATCTACTACTTCTAATAAAGCAAAACAAGCATAAGCCACATGGCATTAGCTTAAGCCATTACTTGCCACGTGGCATTTGCTTAGACCATTTTTTTTTTTTTGCTTTTTCCGCCAAAACCATCCTTTTTAGCTTCTTTAATACGCTTCACTTCACTCCAAAACCCTAATACCCATCTCCTGCATCCGGTTCTTCCTTCTTCATCGATTGATCTTCGAAAAACATAGGTATGTTATTTTTCTTTTCCCGCTTTGATTTTTCTTTGTCATTGTTAAACACTATCTATTTCTTCCTTAAACCCTAGATATCATCTATCGATCTTTAATATGTTATTTGCAATCTCCTGAACCCTAGATTTCTTCATCTTCAATCGCGAGTGGAAGCAACCAGTCCTTATTATGCGGCGTATAAGGTATGTATCCGTGTTTCAATTTTCTTTTTGCGGCGTTGTTGGTGTCTGGAATACCTAGTCACCGCCTCTTCTTAGGGTTTCAGTGATTTCTAACCTATGCATTCATCAATACCTATATTCATTTCTTGGGTGCTTCAGTGATATTTTTCAAGATTTGGTGCTTTTTGAAAGATGGGATTGTCACACCCCGATATTTCCACGTATTACTGGTGGGCCCGATGGGGAGTATCGTGACGTAGTTGATATCGTCATAGTCAAACAACACAAATTTAAATGCACAGCGGAAGCAAAAATATAGATTTATTTCAACCGAATAAAATGTAATATTAAGTATCACAAAGTGGCTGAAACAGATGCACATGCGGATCGAATAAAAAGGAAAATTGTTCAACAGACTTTAACATCTAAAGCTTGCGAGACTTGAGTAATGATGCCTGGAGTTGCCAGCCTATTTCGTATAGAACCTGCACTTAGCCTTTTTGGAAAATACGTCAGTTTACACTAGTAAATACAACTTAACTGACTCATTTTGAAAAGAGTTTGAAAATTAATTTGAATGCACTTTGGCAAAAATATCTTTTATAACTTGGGACAATTATTTAAAAATAATCTTGTATACAGTTTTACTTATTTGTCGTCCATTAGGGCCGGTTTGTAGGGCCGGTCTAGATTAACTGACACGCCACAGGTATAATACCCACAAGGTTGATTCCTTTAAGTGGACTACCAGTTTTTACATATGCAACTGTCATGTGTACGCCTACACCCCGTGCTTAGGTCGTGGACATTTCTTTGAATGATGCCAAGGATATCCGGGACATGGTCATTTAACCCCTAAAGGCTATACACCAAATAATACATATTAAACGGGTCATGTAAATACATTAATCACAATCCGATTTAAATGACTACAAACCCGACCAAGCGGTACTTTTATAGTACCGTATCCCAAGCCCGTATAGGGAAAATAAGTTAAGAGTATTTACCTGAGCAAAGTATAAATCAAATACAGCAAGTGCACGTAGCTTTTACTGGGCTCCTAATCTGGAACGAAGGTTATTAATAACCTATTAGAATCTTAACGGGTCTTTAATTAAGCTTAGACTTAGACCGGTTAGTTTTCAAAAGGAAGACACGGTTCAAACGCATGATAAAGCGAAGACCGGTTTAGAATGTGGTTTTGACCTGACAAGCTTGGACACTTGTTTAATATGGGTAAACTAAACACATTCTGGATTTTGAGACAAAAATGATAAGGTTTGACCCGTTTCGGCTATTATATGCAAACTAGTTACATAAGCCGATCCGAACGCGAAAAGTGCGTAACGGGTAACCAAATGAGTCATATACAGGTTTCCTAAGTTAATATGCCTTAAATATGTTGTGACATCAGTAAGATATCTTCTATTATGCCCCAAATGAATTTAAACTCAAATTATGCCCCGTAAGGGCATTTTGGTCATTTAAAAGGTTATAAAAGAGTTTAAATATAACTCTGAGTTTCGGGTCTGATGTAATCAGTAAAAACACTTAATTTTCTAAGTTATATCAGTAGGGTATTACCTATATGTGAAATTTATTATTTCTAACCATACTATGCACCAAAGGAGCATTTTAGTAATTTCACCTAAGGTTTAAAGGTCAAATCTGGAAATCTGAGTTTAAAACTTTTGCTTACTGCTAAAGTATAAAAATTTACTTAAAACATCAGTAGGTATCAAGTCTTATATATCTAAAATGGTTTTAATACATACTATGCGCTTAAAACGCGTAAAAAGGCGATTTGGAGCCATTTCCGGGTTTTCATAGGAAAGCTGATATTTTTTATTATTCCAGAAGGCTCAAAATATTTTATTTATCATATTCGATCAGTAGAAAAAGGTTTGGTATCAAAAGAGTTTGTAAGACTCATTTTATAAGCCAAAAGGGCAAAACCGGCAATAACCGAATCAATGCTTAGATCTCTATTTTTTGCTCAGCCTAAAAATAAATAAAAATCTTCAAAAATCCCAAAATATTATATTACATCAGTGGGTAAAAAGTTTGATATCAAAAATTGGGTTTATATAGGCTATACGCTAATTACACCGTTTAATTACTAAAAGCTTTCTAATTACGCTAATGAGCATAACTCTTAATCTAGACCTCAAACTGACGTCAAATTTTAGGTACAAGTTTATAAATTAGTGACTAAGGTTTCTACTCTTTTACATTTTCAAAATTCATGTTTTAAGGTCATATGGGCATAATGGTCAACATTTAGGCATTTAACGGAAATATGCATATGAATCGGATAACTAATGAACCAAGTTGTATAATCTCAGAGGGTTATACTTATAGGTAACTTGGTCCTAATAAAGCTCTAAGGCATTCCTACACTATGCTCAAACGGGTCAGAACTGAAAGTCAAAGTAGAAGTCCACTTATGCGACTTTCGGTTCCAATCCGAGCTTAAACTGAAAATTGTCGGGTTGAACATGTTTAGACATGTTCTTACATTAATTACCAAGTTATATGAGTGATAAAACAGGTTGCATAGCTTCTACATTGCTAATTATGCATTAATTTGAAAATAAGCTTCCTGTTGACTTTTTATAATCAAGTTTGACCCGACAATTGACCTAGATAGAGTGGGAATCAGAGGGTGCCCTTTTAAGGGTTTATTGCCCACTTAATTACCAACTCATAGGTACTTTCAATTTGAAATTTGACTGGACAAATTAAGATTAATGACGAAGTCAAATCTTAATTACGACAATTTGACCTTTTGGTTTATAAGCTAATTAAAAGAACTAAACAAGGATTAGAACTCTTACTTAAGGTCCTTGCTATCTTTTCTACACTTCTTAATCTTCTCCCAAGTTAGCTACCTCCAGAAATGAGTGCTTGAATTGTTGCAAGTGAATGAGCATTTGAATAAATGAACTCATGGCCCTTATATAGGTTTCTTAGAGCTCCAAGATCATTCCAACAAGTTCTATGGATGTTATGGGATCATTACAGGTGTCCCTAGGCCATAATAAACCATCAAACAAGCCCATAGAATCGAAAACAAGCTTCATAAGTCGGTTAAACCGGCTGAACAGGCAGCTGTGATGATTTTATGCATCTGGGCACCTTAGGCGGCCCGCGTAAGGATCCCCAAGGGGCTTACGCGGCCCGTGTGAGGGTCAAGTCCGGTCAGTAAGTTTCAAATATTGCATTTTAGGCCCCTGGTCCTTCCAAACTTGATTTTAACATGGTTTCTTGCACTTTTAACCTCCAAACTTGACTTTTAAGGACGCCAAGTCATAAACTAACTTTGTTAAGTCCTCGGTTATTCATACTATCACCGAAAAGTCTAAAATTTCAACGTTGACGCTTTTAACCCCTCGTATACGAATTTTATCATAACTTTCTCATACGATAACGAAACTTTGTGAAATTTTTATCACACATTCTCGTGAGTATAATTAATCATTACAAAGATTTGGGTTCACTAAAAGGTCACTCAGAGGTATACTTTAAATATGTTGACACATTTAACCCCTGTAGTTTGTAATTCCTCACTTTCTTTCACAATTAGCTTCATATGATCCATGATTTATTCGTTTAAGGGTATAAACATCATGTAGGGTTATTGAAAGATATATTTATTCATTGTTGACACTTTGAATCCTTTTACACACATAGATTCCTTGTTTGTCAACTTTAGTCCCTCTAAATCAATCCTTTACACGTTTTAAGTCCATGACACGTGTCGATAATAGTGGACATGAATTTCGAGGTGTTACATCCTCACCCCCTTAAAAGAAATCTCAACCTCGAGATTTATTGAAATAAATGAGGGTACTTTTCTTTCATTGTGGACTCTACCTCCCACGTGTACTCGGGACCTGTACGGGCATCCCATTTAACCTTTACAATAGGCACATGCTTCCTCCGAAGCCTCTTAACCAGTCGATCCTCAATCGACAAAGGTTTTTCCACAAATTTCAACCTCTCATCTATGTGCACATCTATATCTGGTATGACTAGCGATTCATCAGCTAGACATTTCTTCAGATTGCAGATGTGAAATACATTGTGAATACCACTGAGCTCTTCAGGTAGGTTTAACTTATAAGCCACTGTTCCTACACATTCTGTGACAACCCTCACTAAACCAGGTATCCGTACGATTTAATTAACAATTAATTGCTGCTTAATTACTGTGCTTAACTGAAAGTGTGGATGAACTGCTACTTGAATTCTGGTACTTGTATATTCTTGCATCATACTTTACTTACGTCACTACATTATTTACATACTGAACCTTAGTGACAAACATGATGCACAAAAGCACAGTAGCACTATGAACGGATAACCTATTGAGCATGCTGATAAAGCCAGCGTCAGGCAGATGCTGCCTCTAAGGCCTGTATGAGCCAGAATTATTTTACTACACCCATAGTGAGTGTATGGATACAAGGGTTGTAGAACTGCGTCTCTAGGAATAAGATATAGTGATCGGATGTGCCTAAAACGTACTCTAAGCACAAAACACAGCACTTTAATTTACAATTCAGCTTCTAGGTAGCTAATAAAGTGCCAAAACATGAGAAAAATATTACTAGACACTTTCCAAAGTGTCGGGAATAAGTTGTGTCACTAAAAAGGGAATTAACGACACTTTAAAGCTTTATTAAGCGCTTTAACGGATTACTATCCAACCGAACAATCGGACTATACCCGGAACATAAAAATAATGACATGAACATTATTGATCTTTTTCTGAGCTAGTTAGGGTCCTTGAACACCCTAACACCCGCATTAAAACACAACACACCACTAACCGAGTTAAGTACTTAACTAACCTATTAACTTAACTAAAGTAACCTAACTAGTGGTTAGAATCCAACCAAGACCCCCCCCCATTGAAATCGGCCCAACTAGAAGGGGACAAGCTTGGAATTCTTTTTAATATTATAATCAAGATGTTTAATATCTAGATAGCACATGATCCTTTGGACGAAAACCTAACTAATTGTCTATAAGTAGTGAGTGTTGGCACATGAGATAATCACAACACACTTCACCATCCAAACTCTCTCCTTCCCTCTCTACAAGTCACGGCCGAACACCCCCCTTGGCACCCCATCCATTTTCGATTTCTATCTTGCAAGTTCCAAGCTCTACAAGTGTCAAGGGTCACGTATTAGGAAGCTCGGAGCAAACGGAAGGCGAAGGACCTCACTCTCTAGCTTTTATCCACCCGATTTACGTCTAGATTCTTCCCTAGCCTCGAGCTAGAGGTATAATGCTTAAAACACTCTCTTGAATTAATCTAAAGTGGTTAATACGATGTGTAACGATTAAAACTCGGAATCTTGCAATTTGAAGCATTAAAGTCTACTAAAAACATGAAAAATGATGGTTAAAAGCTCACTAGTTGTGTAAATGTTGTAGTAATTGAGATTTGTGATTATTTAGACCCGATCTATGTTGTGGTAGCTCGGATCATCGTTTAACCCGGTTTGGTCATGATCACGAATCATGACATAAGGTTGTTATGAATAGAACAAGGGTTAAAAGGTGAAACTCTACCACCCGCGAATGATGAACTTGTGTAAAAATGTTTTACTTGTGGAATAGTGTTTTAAAACTAGCAGATCTACGTATCTGCAAGTGGTATTTTCAAAAGACCGACTGTCAAAGAAATCACGTTTTCAAAAAAAGGATCTTACACTAACAAGCATGATTTTTATAAACCACAAGTGTGTAAACACTTGTGAGATGAAAAGTTTCGACAAAATAACAATCTTTGTAAAAGATGACGGGAAGTTGTCATGAAAAGGTTGTTCGTATCCCAACCGATGATGGTGAGACAATTGTGGTTCACGGAGAGAAGCGTGAGACGCCATTAAGAATTATTAGCTGCCTGAAAGCAAGAAAGTGTTTGCAGAAAGGATGTGTTGCCTTTCTGGCACACATTGTAGATAAGAAAGCTGAAGAACCGAAGATCGAAGACATCCCTGTCGTGAGGGAATATCCAGAAGTCTTCCCAGAGGACTTGCCTGGATTGCCGCCTCAGAGGCAAGTAGAGTTTCACATCGATTTAGTTCCAGGCGCCGCGCCTGTGGCTAAGGCACCCTATAGACTTGCTCCGTCCGAGATGCAAGAACTGTCGACACAACTTCAAGAGTTGCTAGACAAGGGATTTATCCGACCGAGCTTCTCGCCTTGGGGAGCTCCAGTTTTGTTTGTCAAGAAGAAGGACGGTAGTTTTCGGATGTGCATCGACTACCGGGAGTTGAACAAGCTGACGATCAAGAATAGGTATCCTCTGCCAAGGATTGATGATCTGTTCGACCAACTTCAAGGTTCAAGCTTTTACTCAAAGATCGATTTGCGATCTGGATACCATCAGTTAAGGATACAAGAGGAAAGTATCCCGAAGACAGCCTTCAGAACTCGATATGGACACTACGAATTTCTAGTCATGCCGTTTGGGTTGACAAACGCACCTGCAGTGTTCATGGATTTGATGAATAGAGTTTGCAAGCCGTACTTGGATAAGTTCGTGATTGTATTCATCGATGATATTTTGATTTATTCAAAGACGAAGGCTGAGCACGAGCAGCACTTAAGAGCCATTCTGGAGCTGCTAAAGAAAGAACAGTTGTATGCCAAGTTCTCTAAGTGCGAGTTTTGGCTACGAGAAGTGCAATTCCTTGGACACGTGGTGAATGGAGATGGAATCCACGTGGATCCCACCAAGATCGAGGCGATCAAGGATTGGGAAACGCCAAAGACGCCAACCGAGATTCGGCAATTCTTGGGTTTGGCTGGCTATTACCGAAGATTCATTGAGAATTTTTCAAAGATCGCTCAACCATTGACGCTCCTCACGCAGAAAGACAAGAAGTTTGATTGGGGAATCAAACAGGAAGAAGCATTTCAGATATTGAAAGATAAGCTTTGCAACGCGCCAATCTTAGCCCTACCGGAAGGTACAGATGATTTTGTGGTATACTGCGACGCTTCACGTCAAGGATTGGGTTGTGTGTTGATGCAACGCCAAAAGGTTATTGCCTACGCATCGCGTCAGTTGAAAGTGCATGAAAAGAACTATACCACTCACGATTTGGAGCTTGGCGCAGTGGTTTTTGCTTTAAAGATCTGGAGGCACTACCTTTATGGTACGAAATGTACAATCTTCACAGATCACAAGAGCCTGCAGCATATATTCAACCAGAAGGAGTTGAATATGAGGCAAAGACGATGGGTTGAACTGTTGAATGATTACGACTGCGAGATAAAGTATCATCCAGGGAAGGCGAATGTGGTCGCCGATGCCCTAAGTCGAAAAGAGAGAATCAAGCCCATAAGGGTTAGGGCTTTGGAGATGATTATTCAGACCGATCTTTCCTTGCGCATTCGTGCCGTGCAGAAAGAAGCTCTCAAGGAGAGAAACCTTGAAGAGGAATATCTCCGTGGGATGGAGAAGTTATTGGTACCGAACAAGGAAGGAACGTTGTGTTTTGAGAAAAGGATTTGGGTTCCTTTGTTTGGAGGTTTAAGGAAGGTTATTTTCGATGAAGCTCACAAGTCACGGTACTCTATCCACCTTGGAGCAGATAAGATGTACCAGGATCTTAAAGATTACTATTGGTGGCCTAGGATGAAAGGCGATGTTGCTGTTTATGTGAGCAAATGTTTAACTTGCGCTAAGGTTAAAGCGGAATACCAGAAGCCTTCAGGACTTCTGCAACAACCGGAAATTCCCAAGTGGAAGTGGGAACAAATCTCCATGGATTTTATTACGAAGTTGCCAAGAACGCCAAAGGGCCAGGACACTATTTGGGTAATAGTGGATCGATTGACGAAATCAGCGCACTTCTTACCTATCAGAGAGAAGGATAATACGAGCAAGTTGGCCGAAATTTACATGAGAGAAATTGTTACACGCCATGGAGTACCTCTCTCAATCATCTCTGATAGAGACGGAAGGTTCATATCAAGGATTTGGCAGTCCTTCCAAGAAGCTTTTGGCTCGAAGTTGAATATGAGCACCGCGTTTCACCCGCAGACCGATGGTCAAAGCGAGCGGACGATTCAGACGTTGGAAGACATGCTGAGAGCGTGTGTTATGGACTTGGGCGGTAGCTGGGATAAGCATTTACCATTGGTTGAATTTTCCTACAACAACAGCTACCACACCAGTATTGGTGCTGCACCATTTGAAGCTCTTTATGGCCGTAAGTGCAGATCACCGCTCTGTTGGTCTGACGCCGGTGATAGACAGTTGGTTGGTCCTGATGTAGTCCAGGAAACCACCGATAAGATTGCACAGATACGAGATCGCATCAGTGCGGCTCGTGACCGTCAAAAAGCTTACGCGAATCGAAGCAGGAAACCTCTAGAGTTTGAGGTAGGCGATATGGTTTTGCTAAAGGTATCACCCTGGAAGGGTGTGGCACGCTTTGGGAAGCGTGGGAAGTTGAATCCGCGGTATATTGGTCCGTTCAGGATTTTGGAAAGAATCGGGACCGTAGCTTACAAGCTGGACTTACCTGCTGAGCTAAATGGAGTTCACGATACATTTCATGTATCCAATCTGAAGAAGAGTCCAACACAAGATACCGTTGTCATTCCTACCGATGAGATTCATGTTGACGACACGCTCCACTTCGTTGAAGAACCTGTTGAGGTCACGGATTGGACAGTGAACAAGACCCGCCGGAGCAGTGTCAAGCTCGTCAAGGTTCGTTGGAATGCCAGACATGGTCCTGAATTCACCTGGGAGCGTGAGGACCGAATGAAAGAGAAATACCCCCACTTATTTCCTAAGAACCCTGCTTCTACAAGCAAAACTTAAAATTTCGGGACGAAATTTTTCTAACGGGGGGAGAATGTGACAACCCTCACTAAACCAGGTATCCGTACGATTTAATTAACAATTAATTGCTGCTTAATTACTGTGCTTAACTGAAAGTGTGGATGAACTGCTACTTGAATTCTGGTACTTGTATATTCCTGCATCATACTTTACTTACCGTCACTACATTATTTACATACTGAACCTTAGTGACAAACATGATGCACAAAAGCACAGTAGCACTATGAACGGATAACCTATTCAACATGCTGATAAAGCCAGCATCAGGCAGATACTGCCTCTAAGGCCTGTATGAGCCAGAATTATTTTACTACACCCATAGTGAGTGTATGGATACAAGGGTTGTAGAACTGCGTCTCTAGGAATAAGATACAGTGATCGGATGTGCCTAAAACGTACTCTAAGCACAAAACACAGCACATTAATTTACAATTCAGCTTCTAGCTAGCTAATAAAGTGCCAAAACATGAGAAAAATATTACTAGACACTTTCCAAAGTGTCGGAAATAAGTTGTGTCACTAAAAAGGGAATTAACGACACTTTAAAGCTTTATTAAGCGCTTTAACGGATTACTATCCAACCGAACAACCGGACTATACCCGGAACATAAAAATAATGACATGAACATTATTGATCTTTTTCTGAGCTAGTTAGGGTCCTTGAACACCCTAACACCCGCATTAAAACACAACACACCACTAACCGAGTTAAGTACTTAACTAACCTATTAACTTAACTAAAGTAACCTAACTAGTGGTTAGAATCCAACCAAGACCCCCCCCCCATTGAAATCGGCCCAACTAGAAGGGGACAAGCTTGGAATTCTTTTTAATATTATAATCAAGATGTTTAATATCTAGATAGCACATGATCCTTTGGACGAAAACCTAACTAATTGTCTATAAGTAGTGAGTGTTGGCACATGAGATAATCACAACACACTTCACCATCCAAACTCTCTCCTTCCCTCTCTACAAGTCACGGCCGAACACCCCCCTTGGCACCCCATCCATTTTCGATTTCTATCTTGCAAGTTCCAAGCTCTACAAGTGTCAAGGGTCACGTATTAGGAAGCTCGAAGCAAACGGAAGGCGAAGGACCTCACTCTCCAGCTTTTATCCACCCGATTTACGTCTAGATTCTTCCCTAGCCTCGAGCTAGAGGTATAATGCTTAAAACACTCTCTTGAATTAATCTAAAGTGGTTAATACGATGTGTAACGATTAAAACTCGGAATCTTGCAATTTGAAGCATTAAAGTCTACTAAAAACATGAAAAATGATGGTTAAAAGCTCACTAGTTGTGTAAATGTTGTAGTAATTGAGATTTGTGATTATTTAGACCCGATCTATGTTGTGGTAGCTCGGATCATCGTTTAACCCGGTTTGGTCATGATCACGAATCATGACATAAGGTTGTTATGAATAGAACAAGGGTTAAAAGGTGAAACTCTACCACCCGCGAATCATGAACTTGTGTAAAAATGTTTTACTTGTGGAATAGTGTTTTAAAACTAGCAGATCTACGTATCTGCAAGTGGTATTTTCAAAAGACCGACTGTTAAAGAAATCACGTTTTCAAAAAAAGGATCTTACACTAACAAGCATGATTTTTATAAACCACAAGTGTGTAAACACTTGTGAAATGAAAAGTTTCGACAAAATAACAATCTTTGTAAAAGATGACGGGAGGTTGTAAAGACGGATTAACTCTAAAAATGAGGTTTTTACGAGATCACATTACTTTATATGAAGATCCACTAAATGTAAGGAGACGTACGCTATAATTTTTAGAAAAATTACAAATTCATGTGATTATGCGATTTACATACTTGTCGACTAGTTTGTTGTGTTGAAAATTGTTTTGATCGAATAAAGAAATTGTTGAATTGATTTGCAAAAGAAAATGATACGCTTGAAAGCGTGGCCACCTCCAGTTACAGAGGAAACTCTGGCGAAATTTTTCTAAAAACCTAACACTTAGAATTATTTACACTACAAGTGTTAGAATTATTTTTGACATGTTTTCGAAATATAAATTTCGCCATGACTTTATTTACTAAAAATTCGGAGGTGGGATTTTCACAAAATCTAAACGTGATAAATATATATATTTGGTAAATATATTTTCACAACTTTGTTTATGATTATTTTGAGAAAATATATAAATATTATTTTTAGAGTAAAAATAATATTTTCAAACGTTAACAGATCCAAAATAATACGAACGCCTCTACGATAACTATATAAGTTACACTGGTAATATTTATTACCACTCGAATGATAAAACGTAACTTACGCATTATACGGAAATATTCATGAACGCGTATTTTATCAACGTATTATTTTTGGAAAAGTTATGTGAAATGGAAATATAATATTTTTGAGAAAAAATATTTATATTTTGGGATTGGAAATAAATGTATATTAAGTGAGACTTAATGATATAATTCGAACGCACATGTATTAAATCCCCCATCCTTGAGAAGGAGATTAATTACCAAGTATATACGAAAAGTAAACACGAAATAGTTGTCTAACTATTTCCCAAAAACCTAAACCACAAAGCTAAGGCACGGCCGTCCGTCTAATAGAATTAGTACATGTAGGTCGTTGCACAGCTGCCTGATTTGGAGTACTTGGTAGAGACGCACCGACAGTGAGTTCATGTCCCCCTTTTTCTCTTAACTGTTTTCAGTTTTCTAAACTGCGGGGGTGAAATACATGTTACTATGATTACGAGTACTTTTTACATGGTATGGTTAGCGTAAGGAGGGTTACTACTTAGATCATGTGAGTGGGTAGGCGGGAACTGGAGGCCATTAATCCTCATTGTAGGACCGAGGGACGTAAGCGGTAGATCTATCTGGGTGTAGCGAGCCCAACCCCAGGTCCAACAGTACGGACCTCGGGGTGACTTTGTGCCCCGACGCAAAATCGCAAGGTTTGAGTCTTCCTACTTGCACTTCACACATATCAATGGCCTTGCAAACCGTTGGTGATCTCTTTTTCCTTATTTGCTTCATACCAGGAAATTTTTATACTTACAAGTGTTTTACTTACTCACTTACACATGAACTCGCTCAACATTATTGTTGATTTTTCAACTTACATGTATTTCAGGGAATTAAGGGATCTGGCATGGTATGGCACGTTTTCCCGCTGCACTATTTCCGAGGTCATCCGGGTTTAGGGAATGTGACTCTTTCCTGGACAAGTCACAGTCCTTAAACCATGTTTATGTTATGTTTGAGTTTGTAATGTTTGTTGAACAAGGTTATGGTTGTTAGGGTGTTTTCCCGTTAAGACAATGGTATTGTATTTGGTTTTTAAAAACTTAATGGATGATCTTGCATGTTTTTACTTCATATAGCTTTGTTATGGTTAAGCTATGGTATTAAGAAGTCACACCAAATTAACCACGCTTCCGCAAAGCCAGGGTGTGACACATTTGATGATCTCGAATGGTCCTATATACCTTGGGCTTAACTTACATTTCTTACCAAATCGCATCACCCCCTTCCAGGGTGATACTTTAAGCAAAACTTTATCACCAACCTCAAACTTTAGAGGTTTTCGCCTTTTATCAGCATAGCTTTTCTGCCTATCCCTGGAGCTTTCAGGCGGTCACGAATCTGGACAATCTTGTCCGTCGTTTCAAGGACTATGTCAGGTCCTGATAACAGAGCTTCTCCTACTTCTGCCCGACAAATAGGCGTTCTGCATTTCCTACCATATAATGCCTCAAAAGGCGCAGCCTGAATGCTTGTATGGTAGCTATTGTTATAGGAGAACTCGATCAATGGCATGTGCTTATCCCAACTACCACCTAGATCAATTACACATGCACAAAGCATGTCTTCCAAGGTTTGAATGGTACGCTCAATCTGTCCGTCCGTCTGAGGATGGTAAGCCGTACTAAAATTTAAGCGCGTGCCCAAAGACTGTTGGAAACTTTTCCAAAAAAGGAGATGTGTATGTGGTATCTCTGTCAGAGATAATAGACACTGGTACGCCATGCAGAGATACAATCTTATCTACGTACAATTGGGCTAACATGTCGGAGCTATAAGTCTCCTTAATGGGTAGGAAATGTAATGACTTAGTCAGTCTATTTACTATCACCCATATAGTATCATTTCCTTTCTTTGTCTTTGGCAACTTGGTGATGAAATCCATTGTCACCATCTCCCACTTCCATGTGGGAAGTTCAGGCTGTTGTAGCAAACCTAACGGCTTCTGATGTTCAGCTTTGACTTGCGCACACGTCAAACATTTAGCTACATAGGTAGCTATAGACTTCTTCAAGCCTATCCACCAATAGTTTGTCTTCAGATCCTGGTACATCTTATCAGCTCCAGGATGAACGGAATATTTAGAACTATGGGCTTCCTGGAGGATAACATCCCGAAGTCGTCCATAAACTGGAACCCATATTCGTCCATTTAACCTTAGGATTCCGTCCTTGCCATAGGATAACTGTTCTTCAGTTACTCCTAGCTTTTCATCAGGATAGTTAGCTTCCAATACGGCTTCCTTCTGCGCAGCTAACAACCTTTCATTCAAACTATTCTTTATCTCAATGCTCTTGGCAGTGATTCTTATAGGTTTCACTCTTTCCTTCCTACTTAAGGCATCAGCGACTACATTTTCCTTGCCTGGATGGTATCTTATCTCACTGTTATAATCATTCAAAGTTTCCATCCAACGTCGCTGCCTCATGTTCAAGTCCTTCTGATTGAACAGGTGTTGCAGGCTTTTGTGATCAGAATAGATCACACACTTAGTCCCATATAAGAAATGCCTCCATAGTTTTAGTGCGAATACAACGGCACCCAGCTCCAAGTCATGGGTGGTGTAGTTCTTTTCATGCACCTTTAACTGACGTGAAGCATAGGCAATGACCTTGCCTTTTTGCATAAGCACACATCCCATCCCGGTGTGTGATGCATCACAATATACTACAAACTCATCAATTCCATCAGGCAACATCAGTACTGGGGCGTTGCTCAACTTCTGCTTCAGAATATCAAAAGATTCCTGCTGCTTAGGCCCCCAATTAAACTTGCTATTCTTGCGGGTGAGAAGAGTCAGAGGTGCTGCAATCCTTGAGAAGTTTTCAATAAATCGTCTGTAGTATCCTGCCAGACCTAGAAAGCTGCGAATCTCCGTAGGCATCTTCGGCTCTTGCCAGTTCATAATAGCTTCAATTTTAGCAGGATCTACTTGGATACCACGCTCACTAACCACGTGTCCAAGGAATTGGACTTCACGAAGCCAGAATTCACACTTTGAAAACTTGGCATAGAGCTTTTCCTGCTGAAGTAGTTTAAGAATGCAACGGAGATGCTTCTCATGGTCAGCTTGACTCTTCGAGTAGATGAGGATGTCATCGATGAAGACGATGACAAATTTATCTAGGTAGGGCTTGCAGACGCGATTCATGAGATCCATGAATGCGGCAGGTGCATTTGTGAGCCCAAAAGGCATCACTAGGAACTCGTAATGACCATAGCGAGTCCTAAATGCAGTCTTGTGCACATCTTCATCTTTAACCTTCAGTTGATGATAGCCTGATCTCAAATCGATCTTAGAGAAGTAGCTTGCCCCTTGCAATTGATCGAACAGATCATCGATCCTGGGCAAAGGATACCTATTCTTGATAGTGACCTTATTAAGCTTACGATAATCGATGCACAGACGTATCGATCCATCCTTCTTTTTAACAAATAGGATTGGCACTCCCCAAGGAGACGAACTAGGTCTAATAAAACCTTTGGCTAGCAAATCATCTAGCTGCGTCCTCAATTCCTTCATCTCTGTTGGTGCCAACCTATAAGGCGCTCTCGCAACAGGTGCTGCTCCAGGGATGATGTCAATTCTGAATTCTACTTGTCTATCTGGTGGTAAACCAGGTAGTTCTTCAGGGAAAACTTCCGGGTATTTAGAAATGACTGGAATATCTTCAATCTTGGGCTTCTGCTCATCAATGGTTACCTGTGCCATATAAATGACACAACCCTTTTTCAAGCATCTGGATGCCTTAAGCATAGACACTTGCTCGGGCAGTCCATACTGGGTATCTCCCTGAATGGTAATTGACTCACCAGACGGAGTCTTGATCGCCACTTGCTTCTTATTGCAGACGATCTGGGCTTGGTTATGCGATAACCAATCCATGCCTATAACTATATCAAAACCGGCTAACTTCAAAGGAAGCAAGGACAAAGGAAAAGAGTGGTTCCTAATGGATATAACACATCCATCTAACACGGTTGATGTGGTTTCTATGGTTCCATCGGCTAATTCAACCTCATATTTCACACTTAAGGTTCTAACAGGTAGGTTTAACAACTTACAGAACTTATCATCAACAAAAGACTTATTTGCTCCAGAATCAAATAATACTCTTACGTAAACATCATTTATGAGGAAGGTATGTAACATTTGTGCTTGTAATCATTGTGAACAGTTCAATTATCAATAAAATAATGTAATTTGATCCCAATGTTTGTTTCATTGTGTATTACATTTTTCATGTTCTGACTTTTATTCAATTCCAAACTCTACATCGCTTTCTGGAGAGTTATACGCTAACTAGTGCGTAAACGTACTCAGTTTAATACGACAAATACTCCGGAACATCAACATATACTCAACGTACCTTAAATAACCTTTACATAACTTAGAAATAAGTTTTGAAGGCTTTGGTATAGCAAAAACAAGTTAATTCGCTTACAGGGACTAAACTTGACAAACTGCGAAAGTATGCCAATTTGAACTGTAACGAACATTCCAGAACATGTCCATAAGTTAAACATACCATAAATATCCTTTGCATAGCTTAGAAATAGGCTTTGAGGGGTTTGGTATGCTAAAATAAACTTTTGAGTCATTCAGGGACTAAAAGTGTCAAAAAGTGCACAAGTTTGCACTTTTGCGCATAACTTACGTTCTGAACACATCCGGACATCCAAAAATTTATGTAAGCATCCTTATATTATGCCTTAGTGTTTGGCATGAGAAAAATCCATTCGTCGCGTCATTTGGATCGTCTTTTGTGCTTATGCGCATTCCGTCGTAATTAAGCGAACATCGCGATCGTACGGCCAAACGAACCGACATCCGACATATTTTTGGGCATGTTTCATGTCCACAATGTTTAGGCATCATTTTAGGGCCTTAAAGATAACTTTACAGGTCTTAAAGGGGCTGGAAATAGCTTAAACACGCAACAGGGACCAAATACGTAAATTCTGCAAGTGGTGCAGATCAGACGGGGCTAGGCGACCCGCGTAAGACCTGCACCCACTTTCACGCGGGCCGCGTGAACATGTCTGACAGCAGATTCTGCATTTAATGCAGAATCTGGCCTTTCGTTCGATCAAAGGGCGATGCCTTTTCACCCAAATGAAGGGCCAAGGGTCAAGTTCACTGAATCTAACCCCTGGACACATGTACGCACGAGATCAAAGCACGTTATTCGATAAAACGATCCTAACGGTTCCACTTTTCCTATAAATACCCCCCCCCCTTTTGTGTAAAAACCCACAAATCAGATCTAAATGCTCTAAGTTGATGCTTTTGCTTCATACCTGAGCTATTGGATCTTGATTAGCACTCGGGGACCCTCCGTAAGTCTTCTTTCGCTCTTTTATTCGCTTTTCGAGTCCGAAAGTCAACGTTTTGTTGACTTTCTGCATTGACCAGCCTATGGTCGATGCGAAGTTCATGGAACTTCATAACGTGAGCGTGATCACGATGGTTATGGTCCATAGTGACCATACCTACTGATCACCACGTTATCTAGGCTCAGTGACGAGTCGTAGTTTCGGCCAAAATGTGCATTCTTGCATGTTTTGTAACCAAACTACTCGTGGGCATCAAAGCCGTTTGTTTTGATGTCAAACCTGTTTTCAAACTTAGTAAAGCATGTTCTAACATGCTTAGCTCGTCACTTTTAGTTTAGTGCTTATATAGGGTCGTAAGGTAAGCGATCTAAACCATCGCTTATCCTTTCGAACCCGACTCATTTGGTCGATCTTTAGGATCCGACCAAACACATTAGGTGACCATAGCTATAACCTTCCGAGGTTATACCTTGTGGTCACGATGTTAGGCGTTCCAGACGCGTTCTACGCGAACGACGCGTTAGGGTAGCCTAAGCTACCTAAACGGGTCATGATGGGGCGTAAGCACTTAGGTTAAGTTTCATTTTAGTATATAGGCTTTGTTAAACCATATTACACGAGTCTCCATACTCGTTTGGTTTACGAACCCGCGTACTATCCGATCCTTCCGATTTGGTCCGGTATATTAACATAGCTACCTATTAGGTGCCGTTTGATATCCCGTGATCTTTAGCATTAGCTGGTTATTATACAAGAACTCCAAAGCAATCTCAGGTGAGTACATTGAACCCCTCTTTTACTATTTTCCAAACTGTTTTGGGGTGAAACACATGTGCCTATCTGTTACTTTCATGCTTTCCATGTTTTCACATCGTATATCTGCTATGCTCATTAGTACATTATAGTACATGATTTCATTACATTTCATGCTAAAGTATGCCCATTGTGTGCGTACTTAGTACATTGATTTACATTACATTTTCTGTTGCATATGTTTACTCAGCATATGGACACATTGATTTACATGAACATTTCTGTTGCATATGTTTACTCAGCATATGGACACATTGATTTACATAAACATTTCTGTTGCATATGTTTACTCAGCATATGGACACATTGATTTACATGAACATTTCTGTTGCATATGTTTACTCAGCATATGGACACATTGATTTACATGAACATTTCTGTTGCATTTGTTTACTCAGCATATGGACACATTGATTTACATAAACATTTCTGCTGCATATGTTTACTCAGCATATGGGCACATGCCTTCATTTTGTTATGACATTTGGTTTGTTTAACATGGGACAATACATTCATTAACACTAGCTACGCCGTTCGTTAGTAGGTAGTGGTACCATAGGAATTGACAACTCCCATTCCTGAAGTCCTGGGTTTGATAGGACTGGAAGGAATGACCGAATTCGATATACATAACTTAGATAAACCTTTAATTTGTTTAAGGGTTTATCGCCGCAGTCTCAAGGCTTGGATGTATGCATAGTTTACAATACCGCATGAATGTTAATATCAATAGAGCATGCATTTTCCGCAGAACATAACGTTGATTTAAACCA
The DNA here is from genome assembly GCF_002127325.2 of Helianthus annuus. Lineage (NCBI taxonomy): Eukaryota > Viridiplantae > Streptophyta > Magnoliopsida > Asterales > Asteraceae > Helianthus > Helianthus annuus. The sequence continues at coordinate 85,533,920 of NC_035437.2, read as the reverse complement.
CGTTTTACTTCAACGACTTGTTTTGTGCACATGGTTTAAGTTGATACATTTCACTTACCATACATGATACATTTTGGGATGCACATTACATGATTTACATTGAACATAAACACGTCGACATTGACATACACATTTGGTGGTTTACATTTGAACATAAACATTTTACAAGGTTTACAATAACACTTGATATTTGGTTTACACATGAACAATTTACATGGTGGATTGGTTTGGGTAAATGATTTAAGTAACGTGGCATATGTAATATGATACAAACATGGTGGATACGCCGCTGGTACTTCCTATATATAAATGTTTGTATAAAGTTACATATCGTGGCGTTATCTAAGTCATTTCAGTTTAGACACATTACATTTTACATAAGTAACATATTCTTCACAAGACATCATTCTCACAAACAACTTATCTTATTCAACTCATTTTACTTGGTTATTCGTTTAACCTTGCACTTATCTATACATATCGTTTGATGTTATCGTTTTTCGAATGATTTACAAAAGCAAAACAAATTACAAGGTTCATGACTGACTGTTATTAAACATTCTTTAAAACTCAAGCCATGAATCCCATTTTCACAAAACCTATGTATCTCACAGGCATTTTTATGCTGACGTACCTACTTTCACATGTGTTTTCAGGAGCTATTCCATAGGACGATGATCATGATTCTAGGGCGGACCTGTGCCTTAGAGCCTAAAAATGAAGTTTGAATTAGCTTAATTATGTTTTGATTTCCGTACTCTATTTCCAAGACAATGTATCACCTTTGTTTAATAAATAAAATGTAACTTTAATTTCCATGGTTGTATAACAATTAATTCTGTTCACAACACTCCCCGACGTTTTCCGCCGCGGTTGCATGTTATACGCGGTCGGGGTGTGACAGAAGAGTTGGTATCAGAGCCATTGGTTATAGGGAATTAGGTTATTAGTAATGCTTTGACCTAGACTATAACTTTAGGACCCTAACACAAGTTATCTTGTGTTTAGAGTTTAAAACATGCACATCACCTATCCTTAGGTGATAACCACAACGGGAACTTCGGTTCCGAATCCGCTTTGAAAAGTAATCATCTGTTCTAGGATGATTGATTACTAGGTTTTGAACCCTCTATTATAAGGTTTTGAACCCCTTTGGATTTTCAAAAATCCCGTCAAAGTGTTGGGTTAATAGTGTGAACACGTGCGAACTGGAAGGGTGAATGCCTGTATCCTGAGTTTTCTGTCTAAGGCTAGAGTGTTCGTACAAATCCACATAATCGGACCAGTCACTCTTACCTGGGAACTCTTGGGGTGAGTGTTCACTTATAGGCGAGCATGTCTTCGCGATACACTAATTCTGACCCATTTACTTTGACTAGACATTTCATGTCGCTTATTTGCTTTGCGATGCATAACCGCCATCTTTGCTTTTGTTGATTTTGCTTCATCTCATTCTCTTCATCCAATCATCTCACTCGTTTCATTTCATGTTTTTCTCTTCTAGAATGCCTCCTCGACGCGACAACCAGATAGCTACTGCCGAGCTGGCGTAGATTATTGCGCAGCAGATGGCTGCTCAATTTCCGAATCTCTTTGCTCAATGGAACCAGGCCAACAACAACAATGGTACATGCAAATACAAGGATTTTAACCAGGCTAAGCCACTCAAGTTTAGTGGTTCTGAAGGAGCAACTGGGCTTCTTCAGTGGTTCGAGAGCATCGAGAACACTTTCCGTCATGTGCAGTGTCCTGACAATCGCAAAGTCGAGTTTTCTTCAAGCGTGTTTCAGAAGAGGGCTCTTACGTGGTGGAATGGGGTTATGAGAGATCAAGGTGCAGAAGTTGCTCTAGCTCAGACATGGGCTCAACTGAGAGCTCTTATGATGAGGGAGTTTTGTCCTCGTCATGAGCAACGAGCGTTGGAGAAAGAATTTGATGTGTTGAAGCAAGATAGTGGCGAGCACAGGGCTTATACAGACAGGTTTGAGGAGTTGAGTCTTCTTTGCCCAACTATGGTTACCCCACTCGACAAGGCTATCGAAAGGTACATCGACGGTCTACCTGACTCAGTACAAGACATTCTTACTGGTAGCAACCCTACCACACTCCGTCAGGCAATCGAGTTATCAGCAACACTGACTGAGTCACAGATCCGAAAGAATAAACTACACAGGAAGGGCGACAAGGGCAAGAAACAGTCGGCTGACAAGGAGGATAGTAAGAAAGGTCAGAACAAGAAGGGAAAGGACTCTGGTTCCTCAAGGGGGTCAAGGAAGCGTAAGGCTTCCCAAAATTTTGCTGTGACTGCCCAAGCTAACCAAGCAGCTCCCAACCAGCCTCCAGCAAAGAAACCCTATTCAGGAAGTGCACCTTTGTGCAATCAATGCAACAGTCACCACCAGCCACAATATCAGTGCCGTTTCTGTACTAACTGTGGGAAGTCAGGTCATCTCGCCAATGTTTGTCGATTTGCTCAGAATCACGCAGTCCAGAACCCTGCTCAACAGGTTGCTCAGCAGCAGGGTCAGGCTGCACGACCAAACTACCCACCAGGTGCATGTTATAATTGTGGGGATCTGACCCACTACAGAAATCGGTGTCCAAGACTAGTCAACCAGAACCAGAATGCAAACCAGAATCCGGCACCGGCTCGAGGTCGAGTCTTTAACATGAATGCACAAGAAGCACAAGCAGACAACGAGGTGGTGAACGATACGTTCTTTATTAATAATCAGCCAGCATCTGTCCTTTTTGATTCGGGTGCCGACAAGAGTTTCGTGTCATTGTCTTTCGAGACAATGCTTCGCGTGTCTAGAACGAAACTAGGTAAACCTTTGACAGTAGAGGTTGCCAGTGGTGAACCCATTGTTCTAAATTCTGTTCTACGCAACTGCCAGTTGAATCTTAACGACCATATTTTTCCTATTGACCTCACGCCAATGCAACTTGGAAGCTTCGACGTTATAGTGGGAATGGATTGGTTATCCAAGCATCGCGCAGAGATAGTTTGTTCTGAGAAGATTGTTCGTGTGCCGCTGTCTACAGGCGAGATCCTACAGGTTCGTGGTGAGAAGCCTGCCGGTGGACTCAAACTCATGTCTTGTTTTAAAGCACGGAAGTATCTGCGAAAGCACTATGTGGCTTTCTTAGCACATGTTACAGCAGATAAAGGCAAGGGTAAGTCTATTTCAGATATTCCTGTCGTTCGGGATTATTCCGAAGTATTCCCTGAAGACTTACCTGGTCTACCTCCAGCACGCCAAGTCGAGTTTCGTATTGATCTCGTACCTGGTGCAAATCCCATTGCAAGAGCTCCATACCGTCTTGCACCATCGGAGATGCAGGAATTATCTAAACAGCTTCAGGAGCTCTCCGACAAAGGTTTCATCCGTCCTAGCTATTCACCTTGGGGTGCTCCCGTTCTTTTTGTAAAGAAGAAGGATGGATCTTTTAGGATGTGTATCGATTATCGTGAGCTTAACAAGCTTACCATCAAGAATCGATATCCCCTACCTCGCATTGATGATCTTTTTGATCAATTGCAAGGCGCTTCTTATTTTTCAAAGATCGATCTACGATCTGGATATCATCAGCTTCGTGTACATGAAGAAGACATTCCCAAGACAGCGTTCCGTACTCGTTATGGACATTATGAGTTCACAGTCATGCCATTCGGTTTGACTAATGCTCCTGCTGTTTTCACGGACTTAATGAATAGGGTCTGCAAACCTTACTTGGATAAGTTCATCATTGTTTTCATTGACGACATTTTGATATATTCTAAGACGCGAGCTGATCATGAGCAACATCTCCGTCTTACTTTGGAACTCCTAAAGAAAGAACAACTTTTCGCCAAATTCTCCAAGTGTGAATTCTGGCTTAAAGAAGTCCAATTCTTAGGACATATTGTCAACGAACAAGGTATTCATGTAGATCCCTCCAAGATCAGTGCGATTAAGGATTGGGATACACCTACTACCCCTACTGAAGTTCGTTCTTTTCTTGGTCTAGCGGGTTATTACCGCCGCTTCATAGAAAATTTCTCGAAGATTGCAGTTCCTCTAACTGCTCTAACTCAGAAGAACAAGCCATTTGAATGGGGAGTCAAACAAGAGGAAGCGTTTCAGACTTTGAAACAAAAGCTTTGCGACGCACCTGTCCTAACATTGCCTGAGGGCAACGATGATTTCGTCGTTTATTGCGACGCATCTAAATTAGGACTTGGCTGCGTCCTGATGCAAAGAAATAAAGTCATAGCATACGCATCAAGACAGTTGAAGATACATGAGAAGAACTACACCACTCATGATCTTGAGTTGGGTGCAGTTGTCTTCGCTCTTAAGATCTGGAGACACTATTTGTACGGAACAAAATGTGTGGTTTTCACTGACCACAAAAGTCTTCAACATATCTTCAATCAAAAGGAACTCAACATGAGGCAAAGACGTTGGGTTGAACTTCTAAACGACTACGACTGCGAGATTCGCTACCATCCTGGTAAGGCGAATGTCGTAGCCGATGCATTGAGTCGCAAAGAACGAATTAAGCTTCATTGTGTACGTGTCCAATCTGTTGTTCAAACCGATATCCAAGCCCGTATTTCTCAGGCTCAACAAGCTTGTGTTTCACAAGGTTTAATGGATAAGGAATTTCCTTATCACATAACACCTGCTCTTGAACTGAAAGACAATGGATCGTACTATTTCATGGACCGTTTGTGGGTCCCAAGCCAAGATGATCTTCGTACCTTGCTTATGGATGAAGCCCATAAGTCTCGTTATTCCATTCATCCTGGCTCAGATAAGATGTATAAGGATCTTCGTATTCAGTATTGGTGGCCTGGTATGAAGAAAGACATTGCCTTATACGTATCCAAATGCCTTACTTGTCTTAAGGTTAAGGCAGAACATCAGCGTCCTTCTGGTTTATTGGAACAACCGGAGATCCCAGTTTGGAAATGGGAAAACATTACTATGGATCTCATTACTAAACTCCCGCGCACAAAGAAAGGTCACGATGCCATCTGGGTAGTCGTTGATCGTCTTACCAAGTCAGCACATTTCTTGCCAATCCGTGAGGATTATTCAGCTGACAGACTTGCTCAAATCTACGTAGATGAAATTGTAGCTAGACATGGTGTTCCTTTGAGCATCATTTCTGACAGGGATGCTCGTTTCACTTCTCATTTTTGGAGAACCATGCAATCTGCTATGGGGTCCCAACTTAATCTGAGCACAGCTTATCATCCGCAAACGGATGGTCAATCTGAAAGAACAATCCAGACACTGGAGGATATGCTTAGAGCTTGTGTGATAGACTTTGGTGGTAGTTGGGATTCACATCTTCCATTGATTGAATTCTCCTACAACAACAGTTATCACTCCAGCATCAACATGGCTCCTTTCGAGGCTCTCTATGGTCGAAAATGTCGTTCACCAGTCTGCTGGAATGAGATTGGCGAGGCTCAGCTTACTGGACCTGCCCTCATTCTAGAGACAACAGAAAAGGTAAAGAAAGTTCGTGATAACCTTCAAACAGCTAGAAGCCGTCAAAAGAGTTACGCGGACCTAAAACGCAAACCCTTGGATTTTCAAGTCGGTGATCGTGTATTACTTAAGGTCTCACCTTGGAAAGGTGTGATCAGATTTGGAAAGAAAGGAAAACTTGCACCTAGATATGTTGGACCATTCAAGATCGTCGAAAGAATCGGTAAGGTAGCCTACAGACTTGAATTACCTCCTGAACTTGGAAATGTTCATCCAACCTTTCACGTGTCCAATCTCAAGAGGTGTTTAGCTGATGAAAACCTCCACATACCGCTTGACGAAATTCGTGTTGATAAAACACTGAAGTTTGTTGAGAAACCGGTAGAAATCATGGAACGTGAAGTCAAGTGGCTTAAACGCAAGCGCATTCCTTTGGTCAAGGTTCGTTGGGAATCTAAGCGTGGACCCGAGTTTACTTGGGAACGTGAAGATCAAATGAAAGCAAAATATCCGCATCTTTTTCAATCAGTTTCCTCTAAATAAATTTCGGGACGAAATTTCCACAAGTAGGGGAGACTGTAACATTTGTGCTTGTAATCATTGTGAACAGTTCAATAAAATAATGTAATTTGATCCCAATGTTTGTTTCATTGTGTATTACATTTTTCATGTTCTGACTTTTATTCAATTCCAAACTCTACATCGCTTTCTGGAGAGTTATACGCTAACTAGTGCGTAAACGTACTCAGTTTAATACGACAAATACTCCGGAACATCAACATATACTCAACGTACCTTAAATAACCTTTACATAACTTAGAAATAAGTTTTGAAGGCTTTGGTATAGCAAAAACAAGTTAATTCGCTTACAGGGACTAAACTTGACAAACTGCGAAAGTATGCCAATTTGAACTGTAACGAACATTCCAGAACATGTCCATAAGTTAAACATACCATAAATATCCTTTGCATAGCTTAGAAATAGGCTTTGAGGGGTTTGGTATGCTAAAATAAACTTTTGAGTCATTCAGGGACTAAAAGTGTCAAAAAGTGCACAAGTTTGCACTTTTGCGCATAACTTACGTTCTGAACACATCCGGACATCCAAAAATTTATGTAAGCATCCTTATATTATGCCTTAGTGTTTGGCATGAGAAAAATCCATTCGTCGCGTCATTTGGATCGTCTTTTGTGCTTATGCGCATTCCGTCGTAATTAAGCGAACATCGCGATCGTACGGCCAAACGAACCGACATCCGACATATTTTTGGGCATGTTTCATGTCCACAATGTTTAGGCATCATTTTAGGGCCTTAAAGATAACTTTACAGGTCTTAAAGGGGCTGGAAATAGCTTAAACACGCAACAGGGACCAAATACGTAAATTCTGCAAGTGGTGCAGATCAGACGGGGCTAGGCGACCCGCGTAAGACCTGCACCCACTTTCACGCGGGCCGCGTGAACATGTCTGACAGCAGATTCTGCATTTAATGCAGAATCTGGCCTTTCGTTCGATCAAAGGGCGATGCCTTTTCACCCAAATGAAGGGCCAAGGGTCAAGTTCACTGAATCTAACCCCTGGACACATGTACGCACGAGATCAAAGCACGTTATTCGATAAAACGATCCTAACGGTTCCACTTTTCCTATAAATACCCCCCCCCCTTTTGTGTAAAAACCCACAAATCAGATCTAAATGCTCTAAGTTGATGCTTTTGCTTCATACCTGAGCTATTGGATCTTGATTAGCACTCGGGGACCCTCCGTAAGTCTTCTTTCGCTCTTTTATTCGCTTTTCGAGTCCGAAAGTCAACGTTTTGTTGACTTTCTGCATTGACCAGCCTATGGTCGATGCGAAGTTCATGGAACTTCATAACGTGAGCGTGATCACGATGGTTATGGTCCATAGTGACCATACCTACTGATCACCACGTTATCTAGGCTCAGTGACGAGTCGTAGTTTCGGCCAAAATGTGCATTCTTGCATGTTTTGTAACCAAACTACTCGTGGGCATCAAAGCCGTTTGTTTTGATGTCAAACCTGTTTTCAAACTTAGTAAAGCATGTTCTAACATGCTTAGCTCGTCACTTTTAGTTTAGTGCTTATATAGGGTCGTAAGGTAAGCGATCTAAACCATCGCTTATCCTTTCGAACCCGACTCATTTGGTCGATCTTTAGGATCCGACCAAACACATTAGGTGACCATAGCTATAACCTTCCGAGGTTATACCTTGTGGTCACGATGTTAGGCGTTCCAGACGCGTTCTACGCGAACGACGCGTTAGGGTAGCCTAAGCTACCTAAACGGGTCATGATGGGGCGTAAGCACTTAGGTTAAGTTTCATTTTAGTATATAGGCTTTGTTAAACCATATTACACGAGTCTCCATACTCGTTTGGTTTACGAACCCGCGTACTATCCGATCCTTCCGATTTGGTCCGGTATATTAACATAGCTACCTATTAGGTGCCGTTTGATATCCCGTGATCTTTAGCATTAGCTGGTTATTATACAAGAACTCCAAAGCAATCTCAGGTGAGTACATTGAACCCCTCTTTTACTATTTTCCAAACTGTTTTGGGGTGAAACACATGTGCCTATCTGTTACTTTCATGCTTTCCATGTTTTCACATCGTATATCTGCTATGCTCATTAGTACATTATAGTACATGATTTCATTACATTTCATGCTAAAGTATGCCCATTGTGTGCGTACTTAGTACATTGATTTACATTACATTTTCTGTTGCATATGTTTACTCAGCATATGGACACATTGATTTACATGAACATTTCTGTTGCATATGTTTACTCAGCATATGGACACATTGATTTACATAAACATTTCTGTTGCATATGTTTACTCAGCATATGGACACATTGATTTACATGAACATTTCTGTTGCATATGTTTACTCAGCATATGGACACATTGATTTACATGAACATTTCTGTTGCATATGTTTACTCAGCATATGGACACATTGATTTACATAAACATTTCTGCTGCATATGTTTACTCAGCATATGGGCACATGCCTTCATTTTGTTATGACATTTGGTTTGTTTAACATGGGACAATACATTCATTAACACTAGCTACGCCGTTCGTTAGTAGGTAGTGGTACCATAGGAATTGACAACTCCCATTCCTGAAGTCCTGGGTTTGATAGGACTGGAAGGAATGACCGAATTCGATATACATAACTTAGATAAACCTTTAATTTGTTTAAGGGTTTATCGCCGCAGTCTCAAGGCTTGGATGTATGCATAGTTTACAATACCGCATGAATGTTAATATCAATAGAGCATGCATTTTCCGCAGAACATAACGTTGATTTAAACCACGTTTTACTTCAACGACTTGTTTTGTGCACATGGTTTAAGTTGATACATTTCACTTACCATACATGATACATTTTGGGATGCACATTACATGATTTACATTGAACATAAACACGTCGACATTGACATACACATTTGGTGGTTTACATTTGAACATAAACATTTTACAAGGTTTACAATAACACTTGATATTTGGTTTACACATGAACAATTTACATGGTGGATTGGTTTGGGTAAATGATTTAAGTAACGTGGCATATGTAATATGATACAAACATGGTGGATACGCCGCTGGTACTTCCTATATATAAATGTTTGTATAAAGTTACATATCGTGGCGTTATCTAAGTCATTTCAGTTTAGACACATTACATTTTACATAAGTAACATATTCTTCACAAGACATCATTCTCACAAACAACTTATCTTATTCAACTCATTTTACTTGGTTATTCGTTTAACCTTGCACTTATCTATACATATCGTTTGATGTTATCGTTTTTCGAATGATTTACAAAAGCAAAACAAATTACAAGGTTCATGACTGACTGTTATTAAACATTCTTTAAAACTCAAGCCATGAATCCCATTTTCACAAAACCTATGTATCTCACAGGCATTTTTATGCTGACGTACCTACTTTCACATGTGTTTTCAGGAGCTATTCCATAGGACGATGATCATGATTCTAGGGCGGACCTGTGCCTTAGAGCCTAAAAATGAAGTTTGAATTAGCTTAATTATGTTTTGATTTCCGTACTCTATTTCCAAGACAATGTATCACCTTTGTTTAATAAATAAAATGTAACTTTAATTTCCATGGTTGTATAACAATTAATTCTGTTCACAACACTCCCCGACGTTTTCCGCCGCGGTTGCATGTTATACGCGGTCGGGGTGTGACAAGGTACATGTGATCACATTGTCGTTCTGAATTGCTTCCTATGCGTTCATCTGGAAGACCCTAGCATTGGTCTTCTTGGCTTCCTCAGGTTTTTAAGCGTATTTAGGGCAGTTGGTCTTAATGTGCCCTTTCTCATTGCAGTTGTAGCATGTGGCATCTTTAATCTTCTTGCAATCAACAGTCTTGTGCTCTTTAGACTTGCATAACCCACATGCAGCTGGTCCTGACTGAGACTTGGACTTAAGCCTGCATTTTCCAAAGTGGCGTTTTTTGCAAGTCGTGCACTTTGGCTTCTCCTCTGTTCGCTGATTACCTTTGTTGGACCCAGACTTCTTGGAGTCAGTGTTTCCCTTGTGCTTCTTCTCCGACCCTCGTGAGTTATCATCCTCATGCTTTCTCTGAGTTATCATCCTCACGCTTTCTCTTACCTTCTTCAGAATTCTTGAGCGATCTTAGCCTGACCGCATCCAAGGTAAGAGACAGAGATAGATCAGTTGCTGATCTAAAAGTAGCAGGTCTGGATGCCTTAACACTGGCTTTGATTTCTGGGGCTAAACCCCCAATGAAGCGAGCAATCCTTTTAGGTTCCGGGGTTACCAGATACGGAACGAGTCTAGACATGGTATTGAAACTGGTGAGGTAAGCTTGACAATCTAAATTTTTCATTACCAATGACAAGAAATCTGACTCAATCCTTTCAACCTCATGCTGCAGGCAATAATTCTCTTTAATGAGAGCAACAAACTGATCCCATGTCAGATTGTATAGTGGGATCTTTCCTGCAGCTTGAATGAGAGACTTCCACCATGCTAGTGCCTCTCCCTTGAATGATTGGGACACATACTTCACTATATCCCTTTCAGCACAACCGCTGATGTCAACTACTGTGTCCATCTCATCTAACCAGGTCATACAATCAATTGCCCCTTTCTCCCCAGTGAAATCCCGGGGTTTGCAGGAAACAAAGTACTTATAGGTACAGGACTTGGTACGTGGTTCATCATCGAACATTATCCTCTTGGATGGAACACTGTGTTGGTTTGAGGAATGTTGAACATCCTCTTTCTTAGGTTTAGGTTGGGTAGAGGGTGGCTTGCTGTGGGCTTTAGAATGAGTTTTAGGGACAGTTTTAGAGTGGGGTACCGATGAGGTCCTACTATTCGTCCCACTAAATTCCCTGAATTGCCTATCTATAGCTTTAGATACAGCTGTATCAATCAGTGTACGGAGCTCTCCTCTGGTTATATTAATCCTATGATCATCGTGGTTTTCCAGGGGATGACTATTTACTTCTTCTGACCTAGCCATGTAGCTTTAATTGCTACATAAAAGAAAATTAATGACAAGGTTTATTTAGAAGCCTATACAGTACTATCGTTCTTGACGATTTATTAACCATGCTTTTTAATAGCCATTTTAGTTAATTTGTTATATATATAATTGTTCAGGATCTTTATCATAATCCTAAATTATAAGTTAATAATAGCACAAAAAGGCCTAGTCACGTAGACAAGTTTAATTTATAAGACCCGATTTTATGGAATCGAGGCATTAAGGTTTGAATCAAAGTTCATTACCTTTTCTTGACAGAGAGTTGTAGGCTACCACTGTCTTTAGTCTCAAAGGACGTTAATTATAGCCCGTAGGCACTTCATCTTTGAGGGATGATTATTTTAATAAGGAAAAATTGGAATAACCCAATTTAAGGATGACTTATGCGATTTTATCGAATCATATTTTGCCAAGAGTGTTAACATACTTTCAGATGTTAACAAGTATTGGAATCTTTTGAATAGGTTTTACCATCTTGGCCATGTTTGCAACGACATATAGACTAGGTTTTACCTCTAAGATTCTTTATAATATTCAAACGCAGGACAATCCTAATTTGAGATGTTAATATGGATCTGAATCTAATTGTGGAACTACCATCTTGGCCCTGTCTTAAGGTGACACATGGCTAGGTCTTGTCCTTTTTAGATTTTGCCATTTTATTATAATGGTAGATCTTATATTAGGAATGATATTTTAAATTTAACCGTCCCACTAAAATTTAAACAAGTACATAGTTGCCCTAAACGGGACTTCTAACTAAAATGACTTGCCCATGCAGGGGCTAATCAGAAAATAACAAGAAAACAATAAAGGACGAAATAAAACAAATGAAGATTAATCCTAAGTTCTTTGTCTAGACTCGAGAATCAAGGAATGTGCAATTGTGTAACTGCGATTAAACACAAAAGGCTAGTGTTTAATTCACTCATTGTTGGCTCTGATACCAACCTGTCACACCTCGATATTTCCACGTATTACTGGTGGGCCCGGTGGGGAGTATCGTGACGTAGTTGATATCGTCATAGTCAAACAACACAAATTTAAATGCACAGCGGAAGCAAAAATATAGATTTATTTCAACCGAATAAAGTGTAATATTAAGTATCACAAAGTGGGTGAAACAGATCCACAGGCGGATCGAATAAAAGGGAAAATTGTTCAACATACTTTAACATCTAAAGCTTGCGAGACTTGAGTAATGATGCCTGGAGTAGCCAGCCTATTTCGTATAGTACCTGCACATAGCCTTTTTGGAAAATACGTCAGTTTACACTAGTAAATACAACTTAACTGACTCATTTTGAAAAGAGTTTGAAAATTGATTTGAATGCATTTTGGCAAAAATATCTTTTATAACTTGGGACAATTATTTAAAAATAATCTTGTACACAGTTTTACTTATTTGTCGTCCATCAGGGCTGGTTTGTAGGGCCGGTCTAGATTAACTGACACGCCACAGGTATAATACCCATAAGGTTGATTCCTTTAAGTGGACTACCAGTTTTTACATATGCAACTGTCAGGTGTACGCCTATACCCCGTGCTTAGGTCGTGGCTATTTCTTCGAATGATGCCAAGGATATCCGGGACATGGTTATTTAACCCCCAAAGGCCATACACCAAATAATACATATTAAACGGGTCATGTAAATACATTAATCACAATCCGATTTAAATGACTACACAACCGACCAAGCGGTACTTTTATAATACCGTATCCCAAGCCCGTATAGGGAAAATAAGTTAAGAGTATTTACCTGAGCAAAGTATAAATCAAATACAGCAAGTGCACGTAGCTTTTACTGGGCTCCTAATCTGGAATGAAGGTTATTAATAACCTATTAGAATCCTAACGGGTCTTTAATTAAGCTTAGACTTAGACCGGTTAGTTTTCAAAAGGAGTACACGGTTCAAACGCATGATAAAGCGAAGACCGGTTTAGAATGTGGTTTTGACCTGACAAGCTTGGACACTTGTTTAATATCGGTAAACTAAACACATTCTGGATTTTGAGACAAAAATGATAAGGTTTGACCCGTTTCGGCTATTATATGCAAACTAGTTACATAAGCCGGCCCGAACGCGAAAAGTGCGTAACGGGTAACCAAATGAGTCATATACAGGTTTCCTAAGTTAATATGCCTTACATATGTTGTGACATCAGTAAGATATCTTCTATTATGCCCCAAATGAATTTAAACTCAAATTATGCCCCGTAAGGGCATTTTAGTCATTTAAAAGGTTATAAAAGAGTTTAAATATAAATCTGAGTTTCGGGTCTGATGTAATCAGTAAAAACACTTAATTTTCTAAGTTATATCAGTAGGGTATTACCTATATCTGAAATTTATCATTTCTAACCATACTATGCACTAAAGGGGCATTTTGGTAATTTCACCTAAGGTTTAAAGGTCAAATCTGGAAATCTGAGTTTAAAACTTTTGCTTACTGCTAAAGTATAAAAATTTACTTAAAACATCAGTAGGTATCAAGTCTTATATATCTAAAATGGTTTTAATACATACTATGCGCTTAAAACACGTAAAAAGGCGATTTGGAGCCATTTCCGGGTTTTCATAGGAAAGCTGATATTTTTATTGTTCCAGAAGGCTCAAAATATTTTATTTATCATATTAGATCAGTACAAAAAGGTTTGGTATCAAAAGGGTTTGTAAGACTCATTTTATAAGCCAAAAGGACAAAACCGGCAATTACCGAATCAATGCTTAGATCTCTATGTTATGCTCAGCCTAAAAGTTTACGCTAATTACGCTAATGAGCATAACTCTTAATCTAGACCTCAAACTGATGTCAAATTTTAGGTACAAGTTTATAAATCAGTGACTAAGGTTTCTACTCTTTTACATTTTCAAAATTCATGTTTTAAGGTCATATGGGCATAATAGTCAACATTTAGGCATTTAACGGAAATATGCATATGAATCGGATAACTAATGAACCAAGTTGTATAATCTCGGAGGGTTATACTTATAGGTAACTTGGTCCTAATAAAGCTCTAAGGCATTCCTACACTATGATCAAACGGGTCAGAACTGAAAGTCAAAGTAGAAGTCCACTTATGCGACTTTCCGTTCCAATTCGAGCTTAAACTGAAAATTGTCGGGTTGAACATGTTTAGACATGTTCTTACATTAATTACCAAGTTATATGAGTGATAAAAACAGGTTGCATAGCTTCTACATTGCTAATTATACATTAATTTGAAAATAAGCTTCCTGTTGACTTTTTATAATCAAGTTTGACCCGACAATTGACCTAGATAGAGTGGGAATCAGAGGGTGCCCTTTTAAGGGTTTATTGCCCACATAATTACCAACTCATAGGTACTTTCAGTTTGAAATTTGACTGGACAAATTAAGATTAATGACGAAGTCAAATCTTAATTACGACGGTTTGACCTTTTGGTTTATAAGCTAATTAAAAGAACTAAACAAGGATTAGAACTCTTACTTAAGGTCCTTGCTATTTTTTCTACACTTCTTAATCTTCTCCCAAGTCAGCTACCTCTAGAAATGAGTGCCTGAATTGTTGCAAGTGAATGAGCATTTGAACAAATGAACTCATGGCACTTATATAGGTTTCTTAGAGCTCCAAGATCATTCCAACAAGGTCTATGGATGTTATGGGATCATTACAGGTGTCCCTAGGCCATAGAATCGAAAACAAGCTTCATAAGTCGGTTAAACCAGTTGAACAGGCAGCTGTGATGATTTTCTGCATCTGGGCACCTTAGGCGGCCCGCGTAAGGATCCCCAAGGGGCTTACGCGGCCCGTGTGAGGGTCAAGTCCGGTCAGCAAGTTTCAAATATTGCATTTTAGGGCCCTGGTCCTTCCAAACTTGATTTTAACATGGTTTCTTGCACTTTTAACCCCCAAACTTGACTTTTAAGGACCCCAAGTCATAAACCAACTTTGTTAAGTCCCCGGTTATTCAAACGATCACCGAAAAGTCTAAAATTTCAACGTTGACGCTTTTAACCCCTCGTATACGAATTTTATCATAACTTTCTCATACGATAACGAAACTTTGTGAAATTTTTATCACACATTCTCGTGAGTATAATTAATCATTACAAAGCTTCCGGTTCGCTAAAAGGTCACTCAGAGGTATACTTTAAACATGTTGACACATTTAACCCCTGTAGTTTGTAATTCCTCACTTTCTTTCACAATTAGCTTCGTATGATCCATGATTTATTCGTTTAAGGGTATAAACATTATGTAGGGTTATTGAAAGATATATTTATTCATTGTTGACACTTTGAATCCTTTTACACACATAGATTCCTTGTTTGTCAACTTTAGTCCCTCTAAATCAATCCTTTACACGTTTTAAGTCCATGACACGTGTCGATAATAGTGGACATGAATTTTCGAGGTGTTACAGGGATCCATCACTGTCTTCTCCAAACGATTCAACAAATAGGTAACAATTCTTCAAATATCGATTCATGTTTGATAATGTCGCTTCCTGTTTGATGTTCTCTATCATATGTTCATATTTAGGTTTTCCGATTAAATTCACGTATTGAAGTAGATTTTGAGCAATTGTCAGAGGTGACGTTGTTTGCTGACACTATTACAGTTCAACAATTGGGAGTGATGATTTGGCATACCAGAAAGGTTATAGTACAGATTATTGTTTAAGCTTAAGCAATGTTTCATCCATCATTCTCTATTTAAATCCTTAAAATTGTGATGTCTTTGTTGACAACAGGTCCTTTAGAGAGCTGATCATTCTTCCAATCGATTGCAAGCAGGTTCGTTTTCCATAGATTTGGTGTTATTTTGAGTCTTCTTTATCGTTCATCCAGTTGATTGTAAGCAAGTTCCTTTTCTTATCGATATGGTGTTATTTTGAGTCCCTTTTCATCAAATCGGTCTTATGATTATCTGTTAGGGTTTATCAATTCCTCATAAGTGGAGAAGAAGATCAAATTCCAGTTGATTTGATGATTTTGTGGTGAGTTATTTCTCCATCCTTTCCATACCTTTAGCCCCTTTTGCAAATTCTTTGCTTTTGCCTAACAGATATAGGTTTTCAATTTTTATAACATTTTTTTAAAAGATGATACCATGGCGATTTTAACTTTCAAGATGAGAGAACATAATTTTTTACTTATAAATGATATTTGTGTTATGTATTGTAGTTAAATCATTGTTGTCCTTTTCTTTTTGAACATTTAAATTTGACGAATTAACTAAAATTATATTAGAAATTATCAGATTTAAATTCCAATTTGGGGTTAAGAATTTGCAAGATTATCTTTAAAGACAATGAAAAGACATGATATCTCTTCAAAATCTTACATTTTCAATCTTTTTAATCCTTTAAAGGTTTATTATTTGATTTGCGTTCTTCAATTTTGCGTATTCTATTTTGATATTCTTCGTATTTCATTTGTCAAGATGGTAAGGGTTTATTAAGGGTTTCTAGCAATGTACTGATTGTGAAGATGAGTTTTTTTCCAGACAACATTCTTCATTCGACAACTAAGGTATGAATTGAATCAGTGGTCTCGAGCTTCTTCTCAGGTCCATGATTGTGATTGATTTTTTTTTCACAATCATTTAGATATTGAATATATTAGCCTCATTGGTTTTGAATTTAAGTTTGAATAATATTTAACTATTTAGGTAAATTGTTTTGACTGATTATTTCAAAATTTGAATTTTTGAAATTTATATCAATTATGGATACTTATCAAAGTTGTCTAAATTGTAACGTATTTCCAAATTTATCAAGATAACTTATAATAAAGTTTTAATTGCTTCCAAATTTTGTGTTAGTTTCCATAATTTTCGACAATCACATTAATTTTCAAGTTTCTCAGAATTTGTTCTTCTTCTTTTTTTGTAGATCATTCCACTTATTCTGCAGGTATGTAAACTAGATTAGATTGTTATGTATTTTAAATGCTTAATCGCACTTTTTTTAATCATTTTTCTGTATTTTTTGTGATTGATTTTTTTTTTCACAATCATTTAGATATTGATTATATTATGAATATATTAACCTCATTGGTTTTGAATTTAAGTTTGAATAATATTTAACTATTTAGGTAAATTGTTTTGACTGATTATTTCAAAATTTGAATTTTTGAAATTTATATCAATTATGGATACTTATCAAAGTTGTCTAAATTGTAACGTATTTCCAAATTTATCAAGATAACTTATATTAAAGTTTTAATTGCTTCCAAATTTTGTGTGAGTTTCTATAATTTTCGACAATCACATTAATTTTCAAGTTTCTCAAAATTTGTTCTTTTTCTTTTTTTGTAGATCATTCCACTTATTCTGCAAGTATGTAAACTAGATTAGATTGTTATGTATTTTAAATGCTTAATCGCACTTTTTTTAATCATTTTTCTATATTTTTTGTGATTGACTTTTTTTTCACAATCATTTAGATATTGATTATATGATGAATATATTAACCACATTGGTTTTGAATTTAAGTTTGAATAATATTTAACTATTTGGGTAAATTGTTTTGACTGATTATTTCAAAATTTGAATTTTTGAAATTTATATCAATTATGGATATTTATCAAAGTTGTCTAAATTGTAACGTATTTCCAAATTTATCAAGATAACTTATATTAAAGTTTTAATTGTTTCCAAATTTTGTGTTAGTCTCCATAATTTTCGACAATAACATTAATTTTCAAGTTTCTCAGAATTTGTTCTTCTTCTTTTTTGTAGATCATTCCACTTATTCTGCAGGTATGTAAACAAGATTAGATTGTTATATGTTAAATGCTTAATCGCACTTTTTTTTAATCATTTTTCTGTATTTTTGTGTTGCTGATGATGATTTAAATTTTTCGAATCTAATCTTATTAATGGATCTATTCTTGATGTCTTTGAAAGAGTGATGCTCTTACTGATTTTTTTTATTTTTTATTTTTTGTTTTTTTCATGATAAGCCCTAATTTTTATGCAATTGCGGGAGTCTGAATCTTCTTCGAACACAAGAGGTAAGTTTAATGTTATCGTTTTTTTGGTGTTTTTTGATCCGGTATAATGATAGTATTCATCATTTATGCTAATCTCTATAATTTTTAAGTTATTTTTTTTTTGGCAAATCAAACTATGATATTTTTTGAAATTTGAAAATCTTTTTTTTTTACTAATAAATTTTGTATTGTATTAATATGTATTAATGATTCTTTTGTTTTGTTTTTTTATTTTTTCATGGTTAACCCTAAATTTTATGCCACGTCGGACATGTTAATCAAAAATTTTAGTTTTATTGTTTTTTTTTTTCCTATTTTTTATCCGATATACTGTTTGGTTTCATCCTTTATGCTCATTTAATTTTGGATGTATTTTTTAGTTACTAATAAATTTGGTATTGTATTAATTTCCAGAAAATTTGTAGTGTTTCTATAAATAAATTCATTTACGTTTTTTGAAACCCCTCCTTTTGTTTGTTTTATATTTTTTCCCTCTCTTATGAGTTTGTTTCTATGTCGGTTGGTTTTGCTTGGCAAGGTTAGACTTTCCTAATAAGTTTGCTTGATTTACGGGATTGGATATTAATGATTTGATTTTCAGATTTTAAATTTTGAAGTCAATCATTATTTTAAATTTAAATTTTGAAGTAAACCATTATTATGTTTGATTTTAAATTTTCAATTTCGAAGTCAATTATTATTTTAAATTTAAATTTGAAAGTTTGCCATTAATGTGCTTGATTTTAAATTTCGAATCTGTAAATTGAATTTAAATTTGAAAGGTTAGATTTTCCTAATAAGTTTGCTTGATTTACGGGATTGGATATTAGTGATTTGATTTTCAAATTTTAAATTTTAAATTTTGAAGTCAATCATTATTTTAAATTTAAATTTTGAAGTAAACCATTATTGTATTTGATTTTAAATTTTGAATGCTTTGAAATCTTGATGTTTTTTTATGAGATGCTTTGACTATATTATTTGTAATTTTAGGGATGCTTCGAGTCTTCTTCGACTATTGTTTTTGTACTCGAGTTGCATATCTAATTCAAATTGTGTTTTGTAATTTTAGATGATGAGCTTCTTTCAGACTCCTTCCCCTACAAGGAACTCTTGAATGGGATCCTATGAGAAGTTGAAGGAAAGGTATATCTTGCACCGTTCTTTATCTATATCTATATATCTATATATCTTAAATGGGATCCTATGGGAAATTGATCTCTATTCGATTCACTGATGTATATTCTTCTCCTCACCATTTTTTTCCATTAATCAACTCATGTGTGCTCTTATGTTTGATACCCGATCTTATTCCAGGGATTAATATCCGCTTGAGTAACCCAATCTAAGTCTGATTTTTTTCGTTAACGATTCAGGTAAACTTTCCGATTTGGGTTTTCTGCAAGGCTAATCATCTAAATTAATTTGTTATTTTTATGGTTTACATCCTAAACCCCAGTTTTACAGTACTCGTGATAATCTTTCTTCGTTTTTTAGAATCTGATCAAATTGGGCCATAATCTGAAGAAATGTGTTTAAGCTACAACAAGGTGTGTATAGCATTATGATTGATATTATAAAAAAATAACTATAATAGTTTCTCTTCCTATAATTTTGTATAGCATTTATAAAATGATTACAGGTATGATAACAAAATATAAAAGCTGCTCTTCCTGTCTTTTGTTCGTTTCACGTATCTTCGCTAAATCAATATGTTGGAAGGTTTGTGTATGTAGAATTAGTCTGGATACGCCCACGAAAAAAAATGCCGATTGATATTGTATTTCTCATCATAGTATGAAGGCTATGGTTAAGGATAAATGATAGATCTTCAAAGGGGTCGATGCTTTTCAAACTAAAATAGTGCAAGACATTAAGTAGGCTACTCTCTGGTGGATGATTAACAGATCGATAGGCGTCAATCTCTCAATCTGGTCCACTTTCTCTGGTTTAGACTTTGGTTAGTGTATGTGTATAGATAATTTTTTTAAAGTGATTGGATGTGTAATGGGGTAAGAGTATTTTGGATGTATCTTAGTGTGTTTTTTTGGAAGCTTAATTGTTGTTTGTATGCCTCTTTTGGTGATTAATAAAGTTTGGTTTACTAAAAAAAAATGCAATTTCAACTGTTTTTACCTAACGGGTGATTTGCTTTATATTTATCTCTAATTGCTCAAGTAGGTAAACTTTGAAAAATTGTTTAAAGACGGACTTATGATTAGTTTGTTTGTATTTATTTTATGTATAGATGTCAAAAGATATTTAGAGGATAACCTGTGATTAACTCGATTAAAACAGGTTGTGATGAAATGAGTCTTTTTTTTTTAAATGGGTCTTTTCAAAATTGGTGAGGCTGTGGTATAAATGAAGCTTTTCAAAATCATATTAGATATTACACACTCAGAATAATAATATTGAGGGTTAAATGTATGTAACCCTATAAATATAGAGGTGTACTTTACTTTAATTTTTTTCTATTATAGAAATTCCAAAAAGTGATGGTATTTTTATTGTTTCCTCTATTATTTTCTCTATATAATATAGAATAGAGGTTCCAATGTAAATGCTCTAAATATAGACGTTTACTTTACATTCTTGTTATTATGGCTCTTTACAACAAGAAAAAGTTTAAGAAACCAATTAAAAATTTATGATGGAGAAAAGGAAAAGAGAATACTTTAGATGTTAAAGTGTTATTTTTATACTTTTATTTGTTATAAATTAAATTTTCCTACCCGGAAAATTTTCGGGTTATAACCTTATTTTTTTCTATAACACTAAAAGGGATTTATAGCAAATCAAGTGTTGGAGGGTAGCCAACCAGTTGATATCTCTAAGAACCCGTTTGAGTTGTTCTTACACTTAAGTAAGAATCTATTTTTTTCAAATTAATTTCATGTATATAAAACAGTAATTAACTCTTTTGAGTTAATTACTGTTTTCGTCTTGTGGTTTGTTAAAAATCATTATTTCAGTCCATTAGTTTAAAAATTGCGATTTCAGTCCATGTGGTTTCACTTTCGTGACCATTTCAGTCCCTGTGGTTTCACTTTCATAACCATTTCAATCCCTTTATTCTGTAAGTACAAGGACTGAAATGGTTACGAGGTGGACTAAAATGGTTACGAAAGTGAAACCACAAGGACTAAAATCGCAATTTTTAAACTAATGGACTGAAATAGTGATTTTTGACAAACCACAGGGACGAAAACAGTAATCAACTCTTTTTAATAATCTAGCAATAGAGCTTTAAATTCTAAGTTGTCCTGATTGGAATTGATAATGTCAGAGGATGAATGCGATAGTGGAGTTAAAGAAGACATCATGAAAACATCATGAAGGTTTATTTGATAAAAACTTAATTTGTAACGAACATTATGTAGATGTACTATTGG
The DNA here is from genome assembly GCF_002127325.2 of Helianthus annuus. NCBI lineage: Eukaryota > Viridiplantae > Streptophyta > Magnoliopsida > Asterales > Asteraceae > Helianthus > Helianthus annuus. Next base: position 85,512,471 of record NC_035437.2, on the reverse strand, counting down.
GACGAGCTCAACTGTCTCAAAATATTAAGCTTAACAAATCACACTTTAATGCTTCTACGTTTAAATTATTTTATGTGTTTAGTTGGTGTTTAGCCACCCGCGAAGCTCGCGGGGTCTTAGGCTAGTTTGCATATATTGTAGAATTCAGGGGCGAATCTACGTTAAAACATCGGGTTCATAGAAACTCAGTCGGTTTGTAATTTTTAGAAAAAACATGTATAGAAAATTTAGTAGGAATCAATAAATAAATTGTGGGTGAACCCAATAAATAAAGTTGTCTAGTGTTTAACCGGTAAGGAGCGTTGTTTCCAACCTTTAGTTCGATTCCCACGTCAACTCGGTTTTTTGTCTTTTTTTTTTAATTATAAACCCATATTAGGATAAATTAAGGGTCGAAATATTAACACATGGCAAAAACTTATTTACACATGGTGTATACAGGCAGTATAATGTTATACGGCCCGTATAGAATTTAAAAAACTAACAAAGTCTTTGTCAGTTTTTTTAATTCCATACGGGCAGTATAACATTATACGGCCCGTATACACCATGTGTAAATAATTTACCTGGCCGTATACAATGTATACGAACGTTATATACGGGCCGTATACTTTTATACGGTCCGTATTCTTCGAAAATTAGATTTTTCTCAAAGTATTTAAGGGATTTAAGGTGTCAATCACAAGAGACATTTTACAGTCGTGAGGTGCTCAAACCTTTCTAAAAGTAGAAAAAAATAAAACATTAACAAGTAACAAAGATTGAAGAACAAAAAAACGTGTCGTATGACTGTAATAAAACGGAAGCTATCAACGCAGGATTAGGGCATGGTGTTATTCTGTATTTAATACTTACAGAATAAAAGGAAGGGTGAGGCATTTGATGAGAGTTGTAAGGAGTCTGAGTCTTCGGTTTCATCAGCCTGTACCGAAGAAACCAAATTCGCAACAATGAGTCTGAGTCCATTGTTGTTCGTGAATGTTTCGAATCATCATAGAAGACGTGTCGGGTTCTTCTGCTAGTGGTCGGGCTTCCAGTGCTCACACAGGGTGATAAACAACGCTGATATGAACACAAACCAACTGTTTTATCTTGAGTCGTCGGGAAAACTTTTCCTCAGGGGAGGGTGAGTAGTATGAGTCTGAGTCCATTGTGGTTCGTGAATGTTTCGAATCATCATAGAAGACTATCAGGATTTTGTTGGTTTGTTTCCAGGTAGGGTTTAGAATGTTTGAAGTATTCTTGGTTCAATACCAACTCTTCTGAAAGACAAGAATACAACGTTCATGTATGTAACACCTCGTAAAAACACGTCCAATGATGTATTGACACGTTTAATAAACCCTAATAAAGTCAAAAGTTGAATCTGAGGGACTAATTTTGCGAAAAATCAAAAAAAAATTGATTATAGAAGGACTGGAAATGTTAACATGCTTATTATAAACCTCTGAATAACATTACATGGTAATCATATTCACAAATGGGCCACTTGTTGATCGAGAATGGCCGTTTGCATAATTGATTGAAAGTTTGCGCGTCAAAGGGTTAAAAGCGTCAACATGTTATTCTTACCTCTGAGTGACCTTTTAACAAACCGAGAGCTTCATGATAATTGATTATACTCTCGGGAATGCCAATTATTGGCCATTTAGGGCTTTTATGCCTTTAAGTGACGTTACGCGCAACTTCGCAAGTTTAAGGGGTTAAAAGCGTCAATATGTTTAATTATACCTCTGAATGACCTTTTTACGAACCTGTAGCATCGTGATGTTTAATAATACTCTTAAGAATGCCTAACATGGATTAGATAAGGCTTCGATGCTATTAAACGATGATTTGCGCAAGTTTGCGCATTAGAGAGACCAAAAGCGTCAACTTTTGAATCTACCCTTTTGGTGACCATTCAAGCGAACGAGAGCGTAGTAATAACTAAACACATGCTTGGGAATACCCATTATGGGCCATGGAAGGCTTGAATATCATTAAATGACATTCCACGTTACTTTGTGCGATTAAAGGACTATTTGCGTCAAACTGCAAAAGTATATTGAATCGGATGGTAGCGATCATTACGGAACTTGAATATAAGTTAAAATACCATAAATATCCTTTACATAGCTTAGAAATAGGCTTTGAGGGGTCCGACATGCAAAAATAAACTTTTTTGTCAAAAAGGGACTAAACGTCAAAAAGTGCATAAGTTTGCATTTTCGCGCGTATATTACATTCTGAATATATCCGGACATCCAAAAATTTATGTAATCACTAAAATATTTTATTTTAGTGTTTGGCATGATAAAATTCCATTCGTCGCGTAATTTGGATCGTTTTTCGCGTCTGTTCGTGTTTCGTCATAATTAGCCGAACGACGCAACCGTACGGCCAAACGAACCGACATCCGGCATATTTCTGAGCATGTTTCATATCCCTTAGGTTTAGGCATCATTGTAGAGCCTTGAAAATGGCTTAACAAGCTTTAAATGTGTCAGAAATAACATTTATCATATGCAGGGGCTGAAATTGTAATTCAGCAAACTGTTTCTAATCTTAACAACTTTCAAAAGTTGTTTTAAAACTGCAACCATCTGATTCAGAAGTCAGAGGGACTGAATATGTTTTTTTTATAAGATATATGGGTTTAAGGAGCTGATTACAAAGAACAGGGACTGAATCTGCAATTCTGTCCAAATTTTTATAAGATATATGGGTTTAATTACTGGTTTTCGATAGTATTGGTTTCCCACTCTCATCCAAACCATCAAATTGAAACCTTGGGCTGCACATAGAATGTAAATAGCTGTATTAACACCTGTTATGATCCATTGAACTCTTGAAACACTTGGCATCATCCTATTCCATCTAAATAGGGGTGTAAACGGGCCGGGCCGAGCCCGAGCTCGACCAGGCTCTAGCTCGGCTCGTTAGGTTTTTATGAAGCTCGAGCTCGAGCTCGGCTCGGTTCGAGCCTACTTTTTTGAGCTCGAGCTCGACTCGCGAGTAAAACCCAAAGCTCAAGCTCGGCTCGAACTAATTCAAGGACAACCTTAAACGAGCTAAAAGCTCGACTCGAGCTCACTTCAACATCGCTTAAACGAGCCAAAGCTCGGCTCTAGCTCGGCTCATCAAGGTTATCATCATTATTAATATATTATATATAAAAAATTAAAATTTTGTATGGGCTCGTTTAGGCTCGCGAGCCTGAACAAGCTTTGTATTTCAGTCTCGAGCTCGGGCTCGATAACAAAACGAGCTCTATTTCAGGCTCGAGATTGGGCCCGGGCTCGTTAAGTCTCAGCTCGTTCGAGCTTTTAACCGAGCCGATCACGAGTGGCTCTCGAGCCTCTAGGCTTGTTTACACCCCTACATCTAAATTACTATAAATATGCCAAGATGTTTCACTTGCACTTGCACCAATTCATTCAAAGCTGCTGTATCTCCAAGCCAAGGAGGACCCTGAGCTTTTAGGAACCTCCATTCAGTCCTTTGGTCCCTTTGTAAGTGCCTCTTATGGCTAGTTTGTTTTATTTGGCGATTAAAGCCGAAAAGTCAAGCGTTTACGATAAACGCTTTGACTTTTAAGCGATCAAGCCATTGTTCGCAACGAACATGGCTACGTGATCGTAATTAGGTAGGTATTAAACCTTCAAAAGGGCACCTCCTAATTACCACGTTTGCTTAGTTAATTGTCGGGTCAAAGTAATTAAAATAAAAGTCAAATGAGTCGGTTTATAATTAAAATTCATAACTAACGATGTAAAAGCAATAAAATCAGTTTTATCACTTTAATAACTTGGTAAATATTAATTGAACATGTCTAGGCATGTTCAACCCGACAATTCTGAGTTTAGGCTCGGTTCGGAACCGAAAGTCGCAAAAGTAGACTTTTGCTTTGACTTTCAGTTGTGACCCGATTTAGCTTAGTTTAGACATGCCTTAAAGTTCCATTAGGACCAGGTTATAAGTTAGTATAACCCTCTGAGATTATACAACTTGGTTCCTAATTTATCCGATTCATTTGCATGTTTCCGTTATATGCCTAAATGTTGACCATTATGCCCTTTTGAACTTAAAACGATATTTTTGAAAATGTGAGAGGATAAAAACCTTTGTTACTGAATTATAAACTTGTCCTAAAAATTTGACATCAGTTTGAGGTCTAGATTAAGAGTTATGCTTAATAGCGTAAATTGAAAACTTTTTATTAATTAAACGACATATTTGGCATAAAGCCTATTTAAACCCAAATTTCGATACCAAACTTTTTACCCAATGATTTAATATAATATTTTGGGATTTTTGAAGATTTTTATTTATTTTTAAGCTGAGCATAACATAGGGTTCTTGCTTTAATTCGGTAATTGTCGGTTATACCCTTTTTTGCTAATAAAATGAGTTTTACATAATCTTTTGATACCAAACTTTTTGCTACTGATTTTATATGATAAATAAAATATTTTGAACTTTATAAACTGATCAAAAACTCAGATTTCTTATTATAACCCGAAAATCGCTTAAAACCAATTTTTACGCGTTTTAAACACATAGTATGTATTAAAACTATTTTTATCATATAAGACTTAATACCTACGGATGTTTTAAGTAAATTTTTATACTTTAACAGTAAGAAAAAGTTTTGAACCCAGATTTCCAAAATTGACCTTTAAAGCTTATGTGAAATTACCAAATTGCCCCTACGGTGCATAGTTTGGTTATAAATGATAAATTTCACATATATGCAATACCCTACTGATGTAACTTATTAAATTAAATATTTTTACTGATCTTTTCAGACCTGAACCTCAGATTTATATTTAATCTCTTTTATAACCTCTAAAATGACCAAAATACCCCTACGGGGCTTAATTTGAGTTTAAATCCGCTTTGGGTATAATGGAAGGTATCCTACTGATATCACAACATATTTAAGGCATATTAACTTAGGAAACCTATTCATGACTCATTTGTTTACCCGTTATGCATTTTTCGCGTTCGGTGCGGTTTATGTAACTAGTTTGCATAAATTAACCGAAACGGGTCAAACCTTATCATTTTTATCTCAAATTCCAGAATGTGTTTAGTTTACCCATATTATACAAGTCTTCAAACTTTTTGGATCTAAATCACATTCTATTCTGGTCTTCGCTTAATCATGCGTTTTGAACCGTATACCTTTCTTTAAAACTAACCGGTCTAAGTTTAAACTTAAGTAAGACCCGTTAGGAATCTAATAGGTTAATTAAAACATTCGTTCCAGATTTAGGAGACCAGTAAAAGATACTTGCACTTGCTGATTTGTACGGCTGGGATAAATTTGTATAAATTGCTCAGGTAAATACTTTTAACTTATTTTCCCTTTTACGGGCTTGGGGTACGGTATATAAAATACCGCTTGGTCGGGCATTGAATTGTTAATCATATAAAGGTTAATTCATTGAGATGACCCGTTTAAACTGTTTTGTTTTCTTAAAGCCTTTGGGGGGGGGGGGTTAATGACCATGTCCCGGATATCCTTGGCATCATTTATTGAAATGGTCACGACCTAAGCACGGGGTGTAGGCATACACCTGCCAGTGCATATATATAAAAAGGTATAACCACCGGTTTGAGAATAACTCGCCGCGGGATTATATCATGTGGTGTGTCTATTAATCTTTAACTCGGTATTCAGCCCGGGCTACTGAACGTATAACAAACATGTAATTCTTTTACAAGTTTATATATAAATAATTATCCCAAGCTATAAAAGATATTTTGTGCCTTGTGCATTCAAATCAATTTTCCTAAACATTTTCAAAATGAGTCGGTTAATTGTATTTACCAGTGAAAACTGGCGTATTTTCCCAAAAAGGTTAAGTGCAGGTACTGATCGTAATGGGCTGGCTACTCCTAGCATCAATAAAGAGTCTTGCAAGCTTAGATGTTTAAGAATCTGTTGAACAATGTTGCTTTTATCTTTGATCCGCCTGTGGATCCCTTTTATAACTGTCACGATACTCCCACCGGGCCCACCGGTAATACGCGGAAATATTGGGGTGTGACAATGTATCACAAGAAATGACCGATCTAAGGCAGAGACCTTATTCAGATACATAAATTCATCACCGGTTTCTACAGCACAAGCACATACACAATTTGTTGGAAGAACCCAACACGTCTTCTGCTAGTTACTCTTTTCTTCGATTTCAACAAATCTTTCAAGGTCTTAAGTGATGGACAATTGGTTAAAAGATGTAGAAGAGTTTGTGCAGAGATCTTTACGTACAAATTTGCATCATCCTTACGGTTACAAATGAAGTATTAAAAGATGTTAGTTTCTTGACAGTATGGTTTCTCGACAAATGAAGTATTATCTGACAAATGAAGTATTAAAAGATGTTAGTTTCTTGACAGTATGGTTTCTCGACAAATGAAGTATTATCTGACAAAACTCAAAACAATTGTAATCTTCCCAGTAATCATCTATAACAAGTGTGAGCTCGTGTATTGGACCCTGGCGTAGCAACAAAACTTGGTGTAAATCATTCATGTCCATGTTTTTCCTTGTACTTGCTACATCAGATGTTAGCTCGGAAGTTCTATTACACAAAGTAAACCGAAGGCTTGGAATATTGGTCCACTTGTACCTCCATTCCCTAGAGAAAATACCTATCCTTGCTGCCTCTTCGGTTGGTAAAAGACATAGGATGGTTTCTAATACAGGCTCTTTTAGAAAAGTGTTGGGATTCAAGGGTTTATGAGTCAAAGTTAACATTCAGATTCAGATTCAGATTCAGAAAGCAGATGATTTTGTACTTCGTTTATTCTCTTTAATCTATTAGAACGATCCTTGTTTTGTCACGTACATGGGTTTAATTCCCAACATCCTTGTTTTGTCACGTACATTTCGTAAGAAACTTTTCGTGCACTGAACCTTCAGTTGTGTACGCAAATTCACCACCTGAAGGGGTATGGTCCCAAAAAGCCGCGCAAACCTCAGTTGAGGTTGCGCGTGAGACCATACTCCTTATTTTAATAAACTTCTTACTGAGAGCCTCGCGCGACCTACACCACTTTCCGATTTGTGTCGCGCAAGGCATAGCCCACAAGAAGCTCAGATATCAGCACTTAGCATAAAATAATGGAACACATGGACATACTAACCCCGCGCGGGTTAGTTAGATGCCCAACAAGAACCACACAGGAGGGGAGCGCAAGGCTACCTCCGGTGGTACACAAGGTACAAGTGGCAGTAAAAGGAGCCAATGAGCGTCCAGCAGGCTCTGCTCAATCGTGCGCCACGATCGTCTGACGAGAAGTACTCAAGGACGCCTACATGGCACCAATCAGGGGACGGAGACATCTGTCCCACGATCTCCACTTGTCTGCTGATGGCAGAAAAGCAGCAGGGCCGACAACAACGACACGTGGCTCCAATCAAGGTGCGCCAGCACCAAAGAGTTTCTAGAAGCCACTAAACGGTCGACACTAGAGAGACAAAGAGCATATCCGTTATGCTGTCCATTTCTGGCCCAAGGCCCATCAACCCATATCCTCTTACACCCCTCCGGCTATAAAGAGAGACCTCATTCCACAGGTTAAACATTCTATTCCCTCTACTCTCACTCTTAGCACTTAATTATCATCTCAAAGCAGTCGCTTATTCTCACGCCGGAGCCTGGTTAAGAGGGAAACCCCCACATTCCCCTCTTAACGAGTAACGGTGTTCTGTTTTGCAGGATTATACATCAAGTCGGAGCTCAAATATTCATTAGAAGATTAACCACTATGATAGGAACATAAACCAAACCGATTAGTATCCTTAATCAGTTCAGTGTTTCTTCATTGGCGCCCACCGATCTTTTCTATAACCACCTTCATCTTCTTTTATTTGAGCTTTTGACATCTTTTCTTCCTTCGACCATGGCTGGTCAAGGAACCATTCCAGAGTTCGGCTTCGGAGCCAACTCTAACGCGGCGTTGGGTGAAGGAATCCAAAACTTCCAAGCCCAACAAATCGAAGAAATTGGTGAAGTCGACGGAACCAATACTGGGGGCCCGCGCGGGAGCATCACCCGCATCACTCAAGTGGTCACCCCAGGGAACAACGGAGAAGGACCTTCGAACCCAGCGCCAGCTCAGAATGTTTCGGCATTATTAGGCTTACCAGAGGGCGAAACCCCAGCCTCATGGTATGCCAAAAACATCGCCACCATCAATGCAGCGTACCAGTCGCTGATTGCGCAACAAGCAGTTTTGACGGCAGAATCGTCCTTAGTGACTCCCCTAAGTCAAGGGGCGCGCCAGATGCCTCCACCGCCCAATCTCCAAGGCAGAATAAACAGGCCTCCCCCTACCAGACGTTTGAGCGTACACGACACGCGCGACACAAGAGGGGAAACGGACAGTTATCACGACTATCCGTCAACCCTTCAACGAGGCCCTGTTCACAGCCGGCTCACGCCGCGCAACATGAACAACGAATGGGAAGAGACAGACCCGAACGATCCGACTTGGGTAGATGACGAGGGTTCGTCAGTCTTTAACCGCTTGCCAAAAAACCACGAGTACTTCAAGCCGAGACAGCACATCGGGTACACAGAAGAAGCTGAAAGAGATTTCCGCCTGGCATACCGACCAGCGGGAGCTGCGGAACACTCCAAGTTCATCCCGAAAATTGCACTCGCGCCGCTTTCACGAGAGAAGCTACCCCCGACTGTCGGGAAATTCAATGGATTGACTGATCCAGATGATCACGTCAGAACATTCACAAGTGTAGGCTGCATGGGAGGTTGGAACATGCCCATGTGGTGTCACTTGTTTATTCAAACTCTTACCGGGGCGGCTCGCGCCTGGTTCGATAGCCTTCCACCTGGAAAGATTAAATCGTGGGTAGATTTCAAGACGCAGTTTTTGAGCTACTTCAGCCAACAACGTCGCTACCAGCGCGACACAGCCGAAGTAGAAGATATTTGGCGAAGAGATGGTGAAGGTCTGGAGGACTTCATGACCCGTTTTAACAAGGAATGTTTGGAGATAGGCGGCGTCAGTGAACAACTCATGCGTTGCCACTTCAAGAAGGCCATACGTTGTGATAGTCTCATCAGAACTATCACAGGTAAAGATGGAATGCCAACAGAATGGGACAAGCTCATGGACGCAGCGAAGATCGTGGCACAAACAGAAGAATCCCTGAGTGGGTACAAATCTGGTTATGATACTAAAGAGCACCACTCATCTCATCACTACTCAAAGGATTACTCGCGCGATTATAGTAGACATGAGAAAAGGAAGAGATACTCCGACTGGAGTTCAAGATCAAGCGAGCACAAGAGCAGGCGTTGGGAGGATACTCACGCAGCAAGCGACAAAGCACGATACATGAAGTCAGACAAAGAGGATCACCAAGAAAGAAAGTGGACTCAGCTAACCAAGACACCGCTCGAAGTCCTCAACACAGAGAAATTGGATCTCAAAGATCCACTACCAATGCGTAGCAAGAAAGGCCAAGATCTCAACCTGTTTTGCGAATTCCACAAAGACGCAGGCCACTTGACTAACGGCTGCATCCAACTGCGCATACAAATCGAGAAAGCTCTGAAGAGTGGCAAGCTGGACCACCTACTGAAGAGTGTGCGCAAGGACATCAAGAAGATACAGAGAAATGGGTGATCACTGGTCTCGCCACATCACCTATCAAGAATAAACACCGGAAAACCACCGCGCTCGACGGCAGTCAGCGTTCAGGTGGCTTAATACCGTGAAGAATCAAAATTCCACCACACTAGACAGCAGTCAGTGTTACCAGGTGGTGTGCGAAAGAAAAACATGTATTCAACTATTGCTGTAAACAGGGGCTACACGCCTAACAAATTGCTAATACAAGCACTCTTTACATGTTGAATGCTAATTCTCTACATTATTTCCTAGTTACAAATGCATGTTAAACTTTTGATTAGCACGAAAACACTTCAGTAAATTATGAGCTACAACGCAGGCCTTCAAGGTTCTTCGCAAACATAGCGCAAGACCGGACAACTACACTCAACAAAAAGAGTCACACTTACGTTCATTCGCGCTAACTTAACCAAAGTTTCTAGCCACAGTGCAACCATTGTAACTAGAAAAACGAAAGGCAAAATGAAAAAGATCATATTTCAAAAGCGCAAAAGCGCAACCATTGCAAAACATACTCAGTCATACGTGCGCGACTGCGCAACAAGGTACAGCCAAAAACAGAAAAAATTACAAGGCATAACCTATCGACAAAGCCTATTCTAGTTCATCATGTTGATCACCATCATCATCGCCATCATCATCATTCCCACCATCGTCATCATCATTCCCACCATCATCGCCAGTTGGTTCCTCCTCATCTGATAACTCCACAGTCACTGGTGGATCAAGAATGGCCTTGAGACACTGGCACCAGTCGTCTTTCTTTAAAGCTTCCACAACCAAATCCATTACAGGCAAAGTAAGGTTGTCATAAGCATTCTCAGCACGCGTCAGCGCGGCATTAGCCTGGTCGGTCACCGAGCAATGGCTCACATCACACTCTTGTCCGATCATCTCCTCAACATGTTAGGCACCTTCTAGATAGCCTCCCCGATGACCCACTACGCGCGCAGCATCTGTAAGAGCAGCGACAGCGCGATCCAGCTCGCCAGCATTGAGGATAGAGTTGGCAACCTATAACGAGAACTGCATATTAAGGCCAGCTAGCAAATTAAGCATGCAAAAACATGCAAGTATAAACTTACCAGCACCACTCCACGACTACGCATCCATTCGGCCTCAGAAACAAGCGTATCAACGATTCCTTGGGCCTCTGAGTAGTTGGTCCGCGCTACATTAAGAGCGGCGGCACTAACAGCACGCGCCTCTTCAGCAGTGGCAGCCTTAACTCTTTCTGCTTCGAGGTCGATTTCCAAGGACTCACACCTATCAATCTGCTCATTCAGACGACGCTTAAGCTCAGCAATCTCGACATCCTTAGCCTGGAGAGCTTTATCCTTGTCGGACAATTGCACCTTCGTCTCAGCCAACTCAACCTGAAAAGCGACAAAAGACTTAGGCTATTTTGTGAACAACATAGCAAGAAAGAATTAAGGGGTAAGCTAACCTCAATCTGCTGTTTGGCAGCCTTCTCAACCTGCGCATCTTCAACCTTCACTGTCAGCTCAGCAATTTTCGCTTCAAGGTCAACAATCTTGTTCCGAGGCGCGAAGGCGCGCTCATTATCCCTCTCACATATACGCTTGAACTCGGCCTTCTCCTTGGCCAGTTGCTGTTCAGCTGCTTGAAGTTTATTTTTAAGGCCCTCGCGCCCCCATTCCTCGGCCTTCTTATCCGCATCAAACTTGGCTTTCTCCTCAGCAAAAGCAGCTTTGGACTTTTCAAAGTCGGTGATACGTTTCAGCATCCGTTCGCGATAGCCCTCCCAGTCTGCCCGCTCCCTAACCATCGTTCGCCACTCACGAACTATCTGATGGTTGGCAGCGCGAGCATTGGCTTCTCCAAGCATGAAAGTTCGATACAACATTTCATGGGTCTTCGCCCTCTGCCGGTTAACCTCACCGGGAGTAAACGAGTTTAAGAACCAATCACGGCAGGGCCCGAATTCTTGAAATGTGTCTTTTTGCTTCAAACTCCAGGGAGCTTGGTGAGGAGCATCACCGCGCTCTTCCTCGGTGTAACTCTTATAATACATATCACCGACGGTATCCTTCGCCCCAATGACATTTGGGTTATAGCCCCCAGCTCTCCACCAGAGCTCGCGCCACTGGAAGTATACCGACTCGACCCCTTGGAAGTAAGTATCTTTGAACGGTCATGGGTCACAACAAGCGCGGGGTGGGTAGGTTTGACGACTTCGGGCTCTTGCCTCCTCTCAGAACCCCTAACGACCTCAAACTCTTGAACATTGACAGGCTTTTCCATAGCCTTCTTCTGTTCTTGCTCCCTCTCCAACTCAAAGGCTCTCCTCTTCGCCTCTTCGGCCCTCTTCTCCTCTTCAACCTTCTTCTTTTTCTCCTCCTCAGTTTTTTTCTTCTTATCCTCCTCAGCTTTCTTCTTTTCTCTTCCTCCTTCTTGCGACATTCCTCAGCCTTCCGCTGCGCCTCAACAGCCTTCGCCGCGTCTTGTTCAGCCACACTTTTCTCTCTAGCAGACTCACTATCAGCAGTCTGAGAGGACTTGATAGTAATCTTCGGCCTCTTCGGCTCGGGCTCAGTAAACTTGACATTCTTCTCAGGGGTCTTCTTCTTGATCTCTGCAAAAATAAAACAAGTAATTAAGCAAGGAACATAACTAAAGGGAGAGAAATCAAGAGCTTACCAGGAGAGAACTTGTACAGAGAGCGCAGTTTGCTCGTTTTCCCAACCAAGGGAATCACATCAACAATCGGCGCAGAGGCCACACCAGCTGTGGTCTCGCTCCTAACTCTCTTTCTGCCGACCAACTGGGCAGCAGCATCTTCTTCTTCAGTTTCCTCTTCTTCATGCACCGAAGGGGTCGCGCCAGCATCAGGGTTACGAGAACCCGCGCTTCCAGAGCTCTTTGAGCTACCCGCTCCAGTCTTTGTCTCAGCTGTGCGCGATAAGCCTTCAAGTGAGTCACTTATTATCACATAATCGTTTAAATCACTCTGTCGAAGGCGAAGAGTACCTTTAACAGCGGCAGCGGTTGCGCGACTACTACCAGCCCCCTTGCTGGTCACCTCCGGATCCAAATTGATTGTTTTCTTCTTCTTCTCTTCTGGGTCAATCCCCAGGTCGCGCAACACACCTGCAAAGATGTTAGACCACGAACTTAACTCGCCGTTTGAAGACCCTACAGACTCCTCGCTGGAAAGATAGACAACATCTTTCCCAGCGGAAGTCACAGAGCGCAAAGGACGAGGTTTAGGGAATTGCGCACCTTCAGTCGCGGTAGGCGGCGAGGTAAAGGCATCAGCAACAGGGTACATAAAATTGCCTCTGATTTGCTCGTACCAGCTCTCCTCGTCCTCGCGCAGTGGGCGCACGCCCATAGAACCACCGAACGTGGCGAATGCCGCTTGATATAGTTGCGCCTCTACACGTCCAAATAACATAAGTAACAATAAAACAAACACTTGAAACAAAGAGAAGGAAGAAAATCACTGACCTTGATCGCCAATCTTCAAGACAGGCACCTCTTTGCTGTCTGGTGACCACTGGTCACTCATCCGCGCGGCCACCAACACACTTTCCCCAAATACTCGATTCGGGGTAGGGGTTAATTGTTGATACCACAATGCTTGCTTGGGGATTGGAAGATCTTCCTTCAACACTGCATCAGTCCAGTCCCTGAAGGGCATGGCAATCGGAAGTACCTCTTCCCGGATGAAGAAGAATTTGGGTTTCCAGTCGTGGAAGCTCTTTAGAGGGTTTAACAAGATCTTCTTTGCAGCACCACGGCTGGCAAAGGAGAAGAAACCCATCGTTCGTTGCAGTTGGTAGAAAGCCCGGAATTTCTCCACAGTCGGCTCGATGCCATGAGATCGGCATAAAAACTCAAAGTGACGAACCCTAACCATCACAGGAGGGCTCATCTGAGAAAGATGAAAATTGTAGTGATGCAATATGTTTCCCATAAAGTTAGTCGCCGGTAACCTAAAGTTACCTTTGTCACTACCCCCGATCCCTAGTTCCCGGGAACGGGCGGCCGTGAGCCAGTTTCGGTGGTATCACATTTATTTATCCAATTTGGCAGCGGAAAATTTCATCAGGACCGTAGTTAGGAAATATTTAATCAGAGTAAACCACCATGTTTTATAACATTAAACATCTGGATAAAAATCCAAGTTTTCAATACACACGTTTCATAGGAATAAATCCTATTTATTTAATAAAAACATCCATTTTATTCTTAGGTAACTTTATTGCCACTTTTCCAAGCCTCTAGTGCTGTCCAGCTGGCTTCTATTTGGCTTTCACATTTTGTTACCTGAAACGCGTTTTAAAAACATTTTGTCAGTGGGAAATACTGGTGAGTGAATCCCAGTTTAATCAGGTTTAAATAAAATTCACAGTGAACAGTATTGAGGGCGATCCCGCAATTACATTTGTTTCCAAGTTATATCAATTATCACCCGTTGGTACTGTCGACACCCGACTTGTGGAAATGTTACTCCTTAACCAGGTTGTAACCAATTTTGTATACAAAACCCCAACATACCCATGATAATTGTATTCTTACAAATACTCAATAACTGTCATTCGTATGGAAAGGTATTTAAGGTTTTGTAAAAACATTTAACAAAAAGAGGATTACTCACATTGCTGTTTTAGGTTATTCTTTAGGGTTTCCTGGTGAATATCTATAATTTACACAAATGCACGTGTGCTAGTATAATAACCCATTTTAACATTAGTAATACCCTCCCCGAGACGGCATTCCAACGACTACGTCGGGCAGAACCACGACAGCCCTTACGGAACCCTAGATCAATCGGGCAGCGTATCTAATACGTCTCTAGGGGTTATAATACTTACATCGTAGCAGAACCTTGCTATTTTAGGGGGTATAATGCCCGGGTATAGTAACGCCACTACAGAAAATTAAGAAAGAAAGAAAGAAGTTGAGCGAGACGGACTGAAGGCCGTTGCCTTCTATTTATAGGGCTGATATCGCGTCTTCACGCGGCCCGCGTCAATCTCCGGTCAACGTATAGCTTGGCCCGGTCACCACTAGGTTCGACACGTGTCAGCTCAGGGCTGCGCCACCATTTAGGACGCTCGCGGCCCGCATGAACTTAGGCTATCTTATACGCGGCCCGCATGAACTTATGATTTCAGCGGAGTCCGGTTCACACCCTGATGCGGCCCGCGTTAAGTTGAGGTGAGGTCCCATGCGGCCCGCCTCAACTTATTATTTATTGTTTTTAATTTACTATATATATTATAATCTACTTTGGGGCTCGGTTTTCACATATGGGGTGCATATAAAGACATATTGGGATATTTTTAGGATATATTAGGGTGTCAGAAATATTATGAAGGTGTCGGTTTTACCGAGGGTTGTTATATCCTCCCCACCTTGTTTTAGAGCTCGTCCTCGAGATCTACTGAAATAAGTGTGGATATTTCTTTTGCATTTCTGATTCAAGTTCCCATGTGTATTCAGGTCCTCTTTTGGAGTCCCATTTTACTTTGACCAGAACTAATCTCTTATGCTTGAGATTTTTAATTTTTCTATCTTCAATCTGTAGAGGCCTCTCTACGAATTTGAGTTGTTCATTAACCTCTATATCTTTGAGAGGTACTATGAGTGATTCATCAGCTAAACACATTTTGAGATTAGATACATGAAATACATCATGTATTCCTGCCATTTTCTCTGGCAGTTGTAGTTGATAGGCTACAGGTCCTATTCTTTTAAGAATTTTGAAAGGTCTAATATACCTGGGACTAAGCTTTCCTCTTTTGATGAATCTTACCACTCCTTTCCAGGGAGAGACTTTTAATAATACTCTATCTCCTACTTGAAATTCTAATGGTTTGCGTCTGTTATCGGCATAGCTCTTTTGTCGATCACGTGCTGTTTTCAGTCGTTTTTTGACTTGAATGATTTTGTCAGTTGTTTCTTGTACTATCTCAGGTCCAGATAATTGTTTTTCCCCAATTTCTGCCCAACAGACTGGGGTTCTGCACTTTCGTCCATAAAGTGCTTCGAATGGTGCAGCATTGATACTTGTGTGATAACTGTTATTATAAGAAAATTCTATTAAAGGTAAGTGTTCGTCCCAATTACCTCCAAAATCAATTACACAAGCTCTAAGCATGTCCTCCATTGTCTGAATTGTCCTTTCGCTTTGTCCGTTCGTTTGAGGATGATAAGTTGTGCTTAGATTTAACCTGGTTCCCATTGCTTTTTGGAAACTTGACCAAAAATGAGAGGTAAAACGGCTATCCCTATCAGAAACAATTGATAAAGGAATTCCGTGTAATGAAACAATTTCATTTACATATAATTTGGCTAATTGTTCCATACTAAAGGTTTCCTTCATTGGTAAGAAATGAGCTGACTTGGTTAACCTATCTACAATCACCCAGATTGTATCATTACCTTTCCTTGTTTTAGGCAATTTGGTAACAAAATCCATTGTTATCAATTCCCATTTCCAAACTGGTATTTCTAATTGTTGTAACAATCTTGAGGGTTTCTGATGTTCAACTTTAACTTGTGAGCAAGTTAAACATTTAGAAACATAAGCTGCTACATCCTTTTTCATTCCTATCCACCAGAAATTTTTCCTTAAATCCTGGTACATTTTATCACTTCCTGGATGCATCGTATATTTAGACTTATGAGCTTCTTCTAATATACGGTGACGTAAATTTCCTAATTTAGGTATCCACATTCTCTTTTTATGGAACCTCCAAATTCCATCTGTTCCTTGTTCTAATTCCTTTATCATTCCTTTTAATTTTTCAGTATCTTCCTTGATTACTGATTCTTGTGCTTTTCTAATCTGATTGTTTAAATCTACTTGTAGATTTAATTTAAGAGAACGTACCCTTTTTGGCTTTTCGTGATATTTTCGACTTAAAGCATCAGCCACTACATTGGCTTTTCCTGCATGATACTGGATATCACAATCATAATCACTAAGTAACTCCATCCAGCGTCTCTGTCTCATATTCAACTCTTTTTGCCCGAAGACATATCTTAAACTCTTATGATCTGTGAATATGGTAAACTTACTACCATAAAGATAATGTCTCCAAATCTTAAGGGCAAAAATTATGGCTCCTAATTCCAAATCATGTGTTGAATAATTTTCTTCATGACTCTTAAGCTGTCTAGATGCATAAGCTATAACCTTTTGACGTTGCATTAATACGCATCCATAACCTAACTTAGAAGCGTCACAAAAGACTACAAAGTCTTCAGTTCTTTCTGGTAACGCTAGTATGGGTGTATGGGTTAATCTTTGCTTAAGAATTTTAAAGGCTTCTTCTTGTTTTGGTCCCCATTCAAACTTAGCAGATTTACAGGTTAACTTAGTTAAAGGAATGGCTATTCTAGAAAAATCTCGGATAAATCTTCTATAATAACCGGCCAATCCTAAGAAACTTCTAACTTCAGTTGGTGACTCTGGGGTTTTCCATTTGGTAATTACCTCGATTTTTGTTGGATCTACATGAATTCCTTCATAATTAACTAAATGTCCGAGGAATTGTACTTGTTCTAACCAAAACTCACACTTTGAAAACTTAGCATAAAGTTTTTCCTCTCTCAATAAACTTAAAAGTAAGTGCAAGTGATTTGCATGCTCTTCTTTACTTTTAGAGTAAATTAGAATATCATCTATGAAAACAATTATGAATTTATCCAAATATGGCTTACATATTCGGTTCATCATGTCCATAAATGCGGCTGGGGCATTGGTTAAACCAAATGGCATGACAGTAAATTCATAATGACCATACCTTGTTCTGAATGCGGTTTTAGGAATGTCATGTTCCTGTACCTTTAGTTGATGATATCCTGATCTTAAATCGATTTTAGAGAAAAATCGAGCTCCTTGAAGTTGATCAAACAAATCATCGATTCTCGGTAATGGATACCGATTCTTAATCGTGACTTTGTTCAATTCACGATAGTCAAGGCACATACGAATTGATCCGTCCTTCTTCTTGACAAATAAAATCGGTGCTCCCCATGGCGATGAGCTTGGCTGTATAAATCCTTTCTCCTACAATTCGTCTAATTGTTTCTTCAGTTCCTGCATTTCAGCGGGTGCTAAACGATAAGGTGCTTTGGCAATTGGTGTTGTTCCTGGTAACAGGTGAATTCTGAATTCAACTTCCCTGTCTGGCGGTAGTCCTGGCAATTCTTCTGGAAAGACATCTGAAAACTGGGACACTACTGGAATGTCTTTTAATTCTTTTCCTTTAGTGTTAGTGATTATAGAAATCAAATACACTATAGATCCTTTCCTTATATAACTTGCATTTTTCATCACAGAGGTGAATTTAGTGGATCTAGATGGTTTATCTCCTTTAATTGTGATCTTTTCACCTCTTGGTGATTTTATCTGAATTGACTTTTGATCACATAAGATATTAGCTTTATTAGCTATTAACCAATCCATTCCTAACACGACATCAAATCCTACTAGATTCATCGGGTAAAGGTTTGCAATAAGCTTTTGATTAAAAATTTCTATTCTTGCTCCTTGCAAGATTTCAAAATTCTAACGGTTTCTCCATTTGCGGTTTCTACTAAACATTCTTGTGGTAGTTTAGTTAATGATTGATTTAGGAGTTTGCAAAATGAAGTATTAATAAAACTTTGGTTTGCACCAGAGTCAAATAATACTTTCGCAAAAATATCATTAACTAAAAACATACCAGCAATTACGTCTGGAATCATCCTGGCTTCATCTACAGTTAAAACGAATGCTCTAGCATTTTTAGTATTCTTGTTGTTTGCAGCTGGAGTCAATTTTGGGCAGTTTGTCTTAATATGACCTTTTTCTCCACAGTTGTAGCACATTCCATTACTGGCTTTTCTTCTGCAATTTTCTTCCTTGTGTCCTGGCGCCTTACAGTAATTGCAGTAAGTAGAGCATCTTCCAGAATGCTTCTTTTTGCAGTTCCTACAGTATGGTGCAGAGGTAGAACCTATATTTCTACGGTTGGAATTCCCAGAACGGAATTCTTGAGTAAGCCTTTGGGTTAGGTTTCTCCTCTGGTCTTCTTCTCTAGTACGGATTAACTCATCTGTCAAGGTATTGGCTAGTTCTACAACTTCTTCTATAGTTTGGGGTCTAGCTGCCTTGACTACATGTCTAATCTCTCCAATTAATCCCCAGATATAACGGGAGATTAATACCGATTCAGGTGATGCAAGGGTAGGTACTATCCTAGCATATTCAAAGAATGTGGTAGTGTAACCCTTGCTGTCTACCCCGGTCATTCTAAGATTCAGAAATTTATTTGCTATCTGTTCCTTTTCATTGGGAGGGCAGAATTTCCTTTCTACCATATTTTTAAATTCCTCCCATTCCATGTTATAAATCCTATCACTTCCTCTTGACTGGAGGATAGTGTTCCACCATTCTAAGGCTGCGTTTTTAAACAGATTTGAAGCAAACATTATCTTATCTTCTTCAGCACATTTGCTTATTTTTAGAACAGCCTCAGTTTTCTCTATCCAGCGTAAGGCTGCAATGGGTCCTTCATTGCCCGAGAATTCTATTGGTTTACAGGACCAGAATTCTTTGTAAGAACAACCATATGGCATGGTTCTTCTTCTTTTGGGAATGGGCGCTTGAAGTATGGGTCCATTGTTCACGCTATGTTCCAGTTCACTTGGTCGTTTACTGTTATGCTTACTTTTATTATTCGCTTCTTGAACCGTTTGAATAATAAATGGCATTGCATCTATAATTCCTTGTGCCACTATGTGTTGAACGACACTATTATCCATTTGGTTTCCATTGTTATTGTTGTCCGGATTCTCATTAACCACGTTATTGTTACTCTGGTTATCGTTATTCAGATTATCTTGATTTCCCTCGTCGGCCATCTGAATCAATTTACCAAATATTAATGTCACAATTAATATTTGAATATAGCCAATCACATGACACGCACTTTTAACCAAAAGCGTCGAGCATTGCGACTTTTACTCTATTTATATAGTATGCATCATTACACACGCCTCGATACCTTGGAAGCTGTGGGGCAACTAGACCGCTACAACACGCAAGTCACGGGACCATTAAGGGTGGCCCTCGGCACAACACTCCATGCGGTTCATGAGTATAGCATGGAGTTTTATAGTTCTTTCGTGTTCAAAGAAAAAGCCGAGCCGTTTGACGAAGAAGGGGTTCAATTCAGATGTGCAGGAGAGGTGCTTTCAATTTCCATCGCACAGTTTGGGGTGAATGTGGGTATGTTCAACGAGGAAGAGTCCGGTGAAGAGGAGAACACGGGTGGTCTCCGTGAACTCCCAAACAACAAGCGCCAGACAGCATGGGCTCAAATCGGGGATGGTGCATATGATCCAAGCGTCACAAAGAGCTCTCTGTTGCAAGACCCCCTCTACTGCTACATTCACCGGGTCCTTAGCAACTCTCTATGTCAAAGGCATGATAGCACCGGTGTTGTCAACTTGCATGATCTTACGGTGTTGTATTGCATCCACAACCGCGTTCCTCGCGATGTCACTCACCTACTCCTAAGGAACATGCATCTGAAGCAGTTGGCTTCCTCCTCGACACCAATCTTCTTTGGGGGATGGATCTACCGCCTCTTCAAGACCTATGTTCAACGTATGTCAAAATCGTTTCGTAAGGGTCCATGGTTGGGGAAGGTAGATATCACCCAATGCCGCTCAATGGGAATCATCCACGAGATGGGTGACGAGACGGTCTGCTTCCAAACCACTCAAGGACACATTTGGAACCCGGAAGAAGCCCTCGTCCTATACGCCGACCCAAACCGTCCTCCTCCTCAATATCAAGGCTACCAAGCGGGTTCCTTCTCTCAAGGGGTGGTTTTCCTAATTTTCAAAGTTTACATGATCTTTTGTAGGAAAACTTACTGTGCACCCGCAACACATACAATATGGCTAGCAAGACCTTTACCCGGGTCGGAGCAATAGAGCGCAATGTCTCCGCTATGCAGGATGACATCACCTACGTCCGGGAGCATATGGTGTACCGAGGAGAGGAAGACGATGAGGACAAGGATATGGATTGAGTGGAGGCATTGGAGTTGGTGTGATGACGGATGCAGTATCCCAGGTTAACCCTTTCTATCCCACGAACAATTTCTGGCATGCATACCATGGTTTGAACAATTTACTTTCCTAAACAATCTTTATTTCTGCATTTTATTTTCTTTTTATGTGTGATGATGGATGATGAACTTTGGTAAATTAAGATGTTTGTTATGTTATGTATGGTGTAGTGTTTAGCAAGGCAGGTACCCAAGAAGCTTGGATGCACTAAGCATTAGTGCTACATTTGCCCGGAAACCCGAACCAAAAGCCAAAACCTAGAATCATCAATTGCATATTGCCACCACGGGGCCGTGGTCAGCGATCACACCCCCGTGCCCACATCCCTGAACTGTTGTTTTGTCTGAACCCTGCCCACCACGGGGTCGTGGCCACCAGGCACGCCCCGTGGCCAAGTTTCTGTAAGTTTGTGTTACTGGCACTCTTACCACGGGGCCGTGCTCAGCCAACACGAGGCCGTGGCCAGGTGCCCAGTAACACCAAATCTTGTTTTTTCAACACCTTTTTACACATTCAATCAAATTAAAAACTTATTGAGGACAATGTGTAATTTAAGTGTGGGGGGATGCTAAAACCTTGAATCTTTCAAGTCCTAATAACAAGCCTTACACAAAACTCTATTGATATCGTTAATAACACCAAATTTTTTTCAAAAAAAAAATTCATTTTTTTTACTTGTCTCGGTTTAATTTGGGAATAACTAGTTCCAAAAAGGTTATATTTTTATAAACTTACAACCGATAGCGTCATGATAAAAAGAACCAAATAAGAAAATTATGAAAAGGCATGACAAATCTAATTAAAATTAGATTATATATACTTGATCACATTATAAACTCATTCCCACAACAAGTGAGTTTTGAGCCTTTATTGAGCATACAAGCATATATCTTTAAACTAAATTGTGACAACTCGAATTTCCAAGATTTCTATTTCGCATTTATTGCACGTTCTTGTATTGTTTAGTTGATTATTTGCACAATTAATTGCTATGGAATTATATACGTTTTGATGCAATGAATCGTATTGTGTGATTGTGCATGGTTGTTTGTTAATTGTGAAAGACTTGGTAAATATATGAACTTGGTGGTGAAACTATGAAATTGTTATGAGATGGTGTACATGTGTAAAATATGATACTTAGGGAGGTAGAGGGTAATTAGTGAAATCCTAGAGATACTTAACCCTAATCCCTTTTCACTAATCATTTGCACACAAAACAAAGCACGTACTTCACATTCTCTGCAATCATCACCATCATCATTGGCAAGATATTCATCACACTTGATTCCTCTCTTTCTCTAGAATCATTCAAGGTAATTTCTTATTGATTATTGTAATACTTGTAAACCCTAATTGATTACTTGATTACTACCAATTCTTGATTCTTGTAATTCTTGGTAAAACCCTAGTTCTTCATATGATACTCTCTGTGATTATTGATTGGATTCTGATGATAATGATATTGAATGTTAATCGATTGCCTGGTGATTAAGAATACATGATTGATGTGATAACTGAATTGATGCTAGACAGATTCAAGGCGATTAGGGTTTTTCTCCGTCATGAAGTGTGAAAAACGTAACTGATTGAATAATAGAACGTAACTGTTTCAATTGTGATTGCTTGTAGTCTGAGTTTTATGAAATGCATTAAGGATCTGAGTTTTACAAGATGTGCATAAGTCCGAGCTTTGTGTCACATGAATGTCTGAGTTCTTTAACACATGAAGGTCCGAGTTTTATAAGATGTAATGGTCCGAGTTTAATGCCCAACATATGTCCGACCTTTGACCCCCATACCCTTGTCCGAATTTCTTAACATGTGAAGAAGGTCCGAGTTTTGATCCCCCTCATGTGGTCCGAGTTTTCTTAAGGTGTTACCCCCCTCTCTTGTCCGACCTTTACACAAGTAGGGTCCGAATTTCATGCCCTCCTCACCTAGTCTGAGTTTTAAGCATAGAAACCCCCCCCCCCACTTGGTCCGAGCTTTAGGCTTTAAAGCCTTTTGTCCGAGTTTTAAAGGGCAAGCCCCCATATCCGACTTTTGCTTGTTTTTAAAGGTCTGACTTTTACACGAATGACACAAGATCTGATATTGTGAAGTTTATAAGGTCCGAGTTCTTATGTTGATGTTTTGTCCGAGCTTTTAATTGCATAAGGGTTGTCTGAGCTTTGTGGTGCGTGAATTGCCTGAATTTATTTATGAAGCTTATAATGCTAAGTCAAAACCTGTATGAAGAGCACTTGCATGTTACTGTATACTGCTTAATGTTACTGCATGATCCTATATGGGTGCACAATCTTTATCATATCATCATGTACACAATAAGCACACAAACGCAGTTACTTGAATATCCAGGATATGTAAACCCTAATTTAATGCAATCACTTATCTTGGATTTATGTGCAATATACCTTAGGTCGTGAGTAACGGACTTAAACATTAATTAACCCTAGAAGCAATAACATACCGAGCAAACCAAGGTGAGTTCACACTCTTACTAAGGCATGGGATTCCCAGGGGCTTGGGAATGGGATTGAAGGAATGAGATTGACTAGATTCGTGCATACACTGTTACTAGACTACCATACCATCGTCCTCAGTTATGCAGGACTGTATACTTAGACTACTCGCTATCCTCGGTTGTGAAGGATACTCACGTAAAACCTTCGTGGAATTATACTCACTACTGCCTCGGTTGTATCAGGCACTTACGTAAAACCTACGTAAACCCCCACGTACCTCTATCCTCGGTTGTGAAGGATACTTACGTAAAACCTACGTAAACTTGTACGTATTACTGTTCTCGGGATGTGTAGAACACTTATGGTTACGCATAGTCTAGTGGATATACAACATGGGAAGCCCCCACCAATAGAACGTACTATCGGCCCAGTAGAGCCACATGTTACAAACGAAATTATTATTACGCATTTACTTTCTGTGAACTCGCTCAACTAGTTGTTGATCCTCTGTTACATGCCTTGCAGGTCGTTAGATACATGGAGCTAGCACATGGAGGAGCTGGTCGTTGTGGGCTTGGATCGTGATCGTCTTGTTAAACACTTATGACATTTGATACTTTATTATGATGGGTTTTATTTATACGCTTCCGCTAAACAGTGATAACTTACTTATGTTTTGGAACACCTTTCATATGGATTTGGTTTGGTTTAATGGCAATTACTTTTACTATATATATTGTTCTATATGATTGGTGGCTTGATCCTGGTCAGTCACGCTCCCAAGCGGTGATACTCCGCAGGTGGATTTTGGGGGTGTGACATAAATGCTCATTTTTCATTTCTTGTGTGAATAGCCGCTTGGTTTTTACGACTCTAGAACTTGCCACAACAATACATTCCTGGTCCTTACCAACTTGAACCCAAGTAAGTAAATGATGGAGGCATTGGACTAACCCATTTTCCTTTCAACACCATTATTTTTCATCTTTTTTTATCACCTACCCAAAATCCCCCTAGTTAACCCCTTTGAGCCTAAATCTTTTTCATTTCAAAACCCACAAAACAAACACCTTTTACCCACCAAAACCTTTTTCTTTTCAACCCTTTTATTTTAGTAAAAAGCTCGGTTATCTTGTGACCTATTATAAAAAAAAGTCTTGCAATAAACAAACAAGTTCCTCAAAGAATCTTGTTTGAATATGCTTAGTTTGAATAAAAGTCACAAAAGCGAAAAGTTTTACAATGACCGATGCTTTTTACACTTTTCGCCATTTTTACTAACCACTAACCAAAACCACCTACCCTTAGCCCAAGCCTAACCCTTCCCCAAAGTCCTCTTGATATTTACAAAGGTTTATAGTTAAAAAGGAGGGGGATTGATCGCTTGGCAAGCGTATGGTAGAAGTAAGTTCCATGCCGGTCTCGAGTGTTTCACAAAAATACATCTTCGGCCGAGTGTTGAGTGATCTCCCGTGAGGAATGTGAACTTGTATATAAATCAAATTTTAAAGAGGCATGTTATACCCAAATAAGTAATTTTTCTTATAAAATGTTCTAAATAAATCATGACGAATAGGATTGTAAATAAAATAAAAATAAAACCCAATAAAAGATCTTGGATTCCCAACACTCAAGATAAGCCCAAAACTTCTCCTCTACCTCTTCCGTTTGGGTGTGTAAGCCACATATTAAAGAGTTTTGCTTGAGGACAAGCAAAGATTTAAGTGTGGGGGGTATTTGATGTGTGAAAAATGTAATATATAAATTACATCAAATGAGGCATAAAACTAACCCCTTTTTAGTACTAATGTTGGAAAAAGCGTGTTTTTGTATTCCTTTTGAATTTACAGGACCAAATGAGCTTAAACGAACAAAACGAGCAAATAGGCAGCCAAAACCAACATAAATACAAAGAAAAGGAGTAAACTGACATGCCCGACCCCTCGGCAGCATTGATGTGCACAAAATGCAACATATAAATTACATCAATTGTGGCATAAAACTACCCCTTTTTTAGTACTAATTTGGAAAAAGTGTGCTTTTGTCTTCCTTTTGTATTTTCAGGATTAAATGAGCTCAAATAAACAAAAGAAGCAAAAAGGCAGCTAAATCTAACATAAATACAAGAAAAGGAGCAAACGTGGCATGCCCGACCTCCCGACAGCATTTTCCCAAGCAAAACAAGAAGACAGAAGACTGAACACGCCCCGTGCTCAGTGAGCACGGGGGCGTGCCCAAGTGTTAGCAGAAAAGACAAAGTGGTAGAAGCTTCCATCGCCCACCACGGGGCCGTGCTCAGCGGACACGGGGCCGTGGTCAACTATAAGATTCGCGGAATCCAGGCAAATCTTGATAGTACAGATATGCTTCTACACACGGGGTCATGCTCAGGGGACACGGGGGCGTGGTCAACGAATGCAGACAAACTGCATTTAATGAAGAAAGAGAGGAGGATGGACACGGGGCCATGCCCAATGGACACAGGGTTGTGCCCGAGCTTCTGTTCAACCTATAAATAGGAGTGCTTGGAGCTCTTGCAACTCATCCCTTGGCACACCACCTCTCTCACACTTCACCCACCACCCACCACCATCACAACACCATCATCCACCACCATCATCCATTGTCCATCATAGAGTGTGTGAGTCGTCTCGGGATCCAAGATTGATCGTAAGAGTTCTTGACAATCAATGGCCATGTTTGCCTAAGTCTCTTACATCACTTGGTGAAGACAAGTGTTTAGTGTAATACTTTTTATTTTTAATCTTTTGCACTTTTTAATTGGTTTTGTATTAATGACTTTAATTACTAGTTTCTTATGTTGAAGGTGATTCTTCCGTATCGTTTGTCCGTGGTGTCTTGGCATTATTTTACTATCTATATAAAATAAAAGTTTTTCACCATTCATATCTCTACGGTCTATATGGAGATATGTTGGCTACCTGGTCGGGGATTAAGGGAACGGTTTGGTAAGAGTCTTGCCATTGTTCAGTGTATAGATCCTGCAAAGGACCTGGGTCAAATTTAGTAGGACCTCCTTCAATACCCACCGATATTGGATGGCGGGGGTCCAAACTCTTTGATCCCCTCATAAGTTAAACTACTATTAAAACTTTAACCCGGCTACTTAGGACTGTATCCATGCTGACTCAGGCTACATAGCCGAGGGTAACGTCGCCTTCAAAAGAGGGGCCTACCACATTATGCATAAATAACTTAATTAATTATCTTTCAATAATCCGACCCTTTAGGATTGTATCCTTGCTGACTCAAACTACTGGGTTGAGGGTAACGTCACCCTCAAAAGAGGGGCCTACTACAATAACTAAGATACTCTCTTAAACAAGTGCAAAAGTGCGAAAATAATGAAAGGTTACACTACACACAAGTCGGATCCAAGTGATTCATCTTGGCTATCTGTTTTTATTTTTATTTTTATTTTCAGCATTTTAGTTAGTTTTATTTTTCTAGTTTAAAAAACCTTTTTCTAACATTTTGATTTGATTAGACGTTGAGGATAAACCGGTACCAAAAGCTCTTGTGTCCTTGGACGACCTCGGTATCTTACCAACACTATACTACGTCCACGATGGGTGCACTTGCCCATATGTGTGTTTAGTGTTAGTAAATATCGTGTTTATAAATTTAAAACTTGGCTAAAAAGTGTAAAAGGGGCTTAAAATATACACATAAATTATATACACACTTCACGCACATCAAGTTTTTGGCGCCGTTGCCGCGGACACAAGGGTTTTAAGAAAGTTATGAATCAGCGGCCTAATCATTTTTTTATTTTATTTTATTTTTTTTAGGATTTTCTTAATTTTTCAGCTCCTGCAGAACTCAGCACGGGCCGTGCCCGCTGAACACGCCCCGTGCCCAATCATTGGAACTGGCAATGCTGTTTTAAGTCAGACAGTACACTGAACACGGGGCCGTGCCCACTCAACACGCCCCCGTGCCCAAGATTCAGTTACTGAAAACAGAACCGTAAGATCCCGACGGTTGGTAATTTCTGACACAAAAATGAGTGATAATGATATTTTTTTACTTTCGGCACTCTTATGGTACGTGGTGTCAATTATGTGGTGGCCGTCATAAAGAATTAAAATGTTATTTTCTAAACTATAAGCCCCACTATATAGACCCGTCGTTTTCCTGTAACCTTAAGAGGGGCGAAAGTAAAAATAATCCTTATCTCTCCCTCGAATGCGCCTAACCGGACATTTTAGGAGAAATGCTTCTTGATGAACTATTTCAACTAGAAGATCTAGTTCTTAATTGGTTAAAAGAACTTAAGATGGATTTCCTTAATTCATCTCAAGACGATGACCAAGAAGAATTGTTGGGGTCGCATTCAAATGAAAACAACTTCATTGTTCCTGACATTACCTTCAACTCTAGCGAAGACTTGGACGATAGTCGTCCTTGTACCGATTGTGCCGTGAAGGACTCTCCATCGACTTCGTTTGATGCATACATAGACCTGAGCAATTCGGCATACACCTTCTTTAACGAGAGCCTGGAAAAGGGTTGGACTTGTCCACCTACATTTAGCATAGGAATCACCCTCACCGACAACCTCTTGCGTTCTCGTCTTAATATAGAGAAATTAAGGTATCTTAGCCACTTTGGGGTTGTTCCATCCAGTAAGGAACCGCCCGATCCGGATAAGTTCCTTGAAAATAGGCAAACTCCATAAGACAGCCTCCAGACACAGGGCCGTGCCCAGGTCAACACGCCCCCGTGTCCGCCAAAAGACTCTCTTCTGATTTCATCAGAATACGGACAAAATGTGTCGAGATTCTGTCTGGACACGGGGCCGTGTCCAGCCAACACGGGGTTGTGTCCAGCGTGCTGTCGTTTTCTATAAATGCAGCAAGATTCCTGCTCATTTGGACCACTCCAAAAGACAGAGATTTCTGGGATCTTCACTCATACCATCCTAGGTATGTTCTAAAAGAAGGTTCTCAAGAGCCATCTTGTCTTTTCCACTTCTGTTCATTGCCTTCTTCTTCAATTTCCAATCACTACCTCCATTAAAGCTTGGGAGCTTCATAATTCCAACCTTTATTGTGATGTTTGTAAGGTCATTATTCAAGGAATCTTGCTTAAAATAAGTTATACAACTTTGTTTTGAATTATTTATGCTTAAAATTAACCTATAAACCAAGAAAATAATTTAAAACTCCAAGATTCCTTGCTTTAAAAACCTGCAGACAACTGGACACGGGGCCGTGTTCATTGAACACGGGGCCGTGTCCGAGGTACTGTTTCATATAAATTGAGCTCTTTTCGGTCTGTTTTCCCAGAATGGCGAGCAGAACAAGCGGAACGTCTTCATCGCACTCAAGGAACAACCGACAGGGGAGGGGGTCATCAACGGCGGAAGACTCTCTTGTAAACTATGTTTACGCCTTTAGAGAGGCTATTGATGAAATGACAGGGATGGAAGAAGCATTGGTCGACCGTATCAATCACCTAACGGTGGGACTGGAAGGGTGTCTCCGGGAGGTCAACCTCTTGCACCAGAGGTTGAACATTCTCGCCTCTCCTCCTTTGGTACTAATAATAACCCAAAGGGCATGGAACGTGGTGCCTGAAGTCATCATACCAGCCGAGTGGTACACCATACACCCGGGACCTCCTCGCGACATATTACAAGGGGTCCCGGTTGGTGTTTCTCCTCCTCCACAAGATGTTGAGGAAAACGAAACCGCCTTCTTCCTCCCAAGAGAGATAGAAGAATGTCTTTAACAACATCTAGGAAATTAACCCTCGGCCGAGAGTCCTACTACACCTCTCAATACCGGAAGACTATTTCCGGAATTTTGATTCCTAATGAAAAAGTAGAACTCCTTATGATAATTTTATGTATCACTTGACCTATCTAGTTTAGGACTTTTAACTCTTATTTTTCTTCATCATTTTTTTTAATTTTCTAGGAAAGTTATGTAATTCTCTCTATGACTTTAATAAAATGATGGTTTTAGTGTTTAGATGATGTTGTAATGAATAAAACACACTCGGGATGGTGAAGGATAACAAGGGAAACAAGAAACATCACCCCATGCACAAAAACAGGGCCATCCGACAAAAAATTCTTCATTACAGCAAGTTCAGCACGGGACGTGTCTACCTGACACGGCCCCGTGCTGCACATTCTGCAGAAAACGCTCAGTTCAGGTAACTGGACACGGGTCGTGTTCACTAAACACGCCCCCGTGTCCAGGCTTCTGTTTCGTTTTACAAACTTTTGTTACTGGCACTTCAACACGGGGCCGTGCCCGGTCACCACGGGGCCGTGTCCAGGCTCCCAGTAACATAAAATTTTGCTTTTAACACCCTTTTACACATTCAATCAACCTAAAAACTTATTTTTGGGACACATTGAGTACAATGTGTAATTCAAGTGTGGGGGGGTGCTAAAACTTTGAATCTTGCAAGTCCTAATTAACAAGCCTTATACAAAACTCTATTGGAACCGCTAATCACCCCAAAATTTTTTCAAAAATTTTTATTTTCTTTTTACTTGTCTAGGTTTAAGTTGTGAATTTCAAGTTCTAACAAGGTTATATTTTTACAAATTTACAACCGATAGCGTCGTGATAAAAAGAACCAACATAAGAAAATTATGAAACGGCATGACAAGCTTATTTAAAATTTGATTATATATACTTGATCACATAAAAACCCATTCCCACAAAAGTGAGTTTTGAGCTTTTATTGAGCATACAAATACATATCTTTACACTAAATGCTCATTTTTCGTTTCTTGTGTGAATAGCCGCTTGGTTCTTACGACTCTAGAACTTGCCACGACAATGCATTCCCGGTCATTACCAACTTAAACCCGAGTAAGTAAATGATGGAGGCATTAGGACTAACCCCTTTTTCTTTCTACACCATTATTTTTCATTTTTTTTACCACCTACCTAAAAATCCCCCTAGATAACCCCTTTGAGCCTAAACCTTTTCATTTCTTAACCCAAAAAACAAACACCCTTTTTACCCACCAAAACCCTTTTTTATTTTAACCCTTTCTTTTAGTAATAAAGCTCGGTTTTTCTTATGAAAAAAAAAATGATGAAACCAAAAAAAAACAAACAAGTTCATCAAAAATAACTTTGTTTGAAAGAAATGGTTCATCAAAATAAAATAAATTGTCAAAAAAATAAAAAGTCTTTCAAAAACCGATGCTTTTTACGCTTTTCGCCCTTTTACTAACCACTAACCCAACCACCCACCTTTAGCCCAAGCCTAACCCTTCATCCGAAAAGTCCTCCTGATATTTACAAAGGTATATAGTTAAAAAGGAGGAGGATTGATTGCTTGGCAAGCTTATGGTCGGAGTAAGTTCCATGCCGCTCTCGAGTGATTCACTAAAAATACACATTCGGCCGAGTGTTGAGTGATCCCCCGTGAGGTATGTGAACTTGTATATAAATGGAATTTTAAAAGAGGCATGTTATGCCCTAATAAGTAATTTATCTTATGAAACGTTTTTAATAAATCATGACGAATATGATTGTAAATAAATAAAAATAAAACTTATTAAAGAATCTTGGAAATCCCAACACTCTATGACAAGCCCAAAAACCTTCTCTTCTATCCATTCCATTTGGGAGTGAAAAAGCCACTTTATAAAGAGTTTTGCTTGAGGACAAGAAAAGATTCAAGTGTGGAGGTATTTGATGTGCACAAAATGCAACATATAAATTACATCAATTGTGGCATAAAACTAACCCTTTTTTAGAACTAATGTTTGAAAAAGTGTGCTTTTGTCTTCCTTTTGTATTTTCAGGATTAAATGAGCTCAAATAAACAAAAGAAGCAAAAAGGCAGCTAAATCTAACATAAATACAAGAAAAGGAGCAAACGTGGCATGCCCGACCTCCCGACAGCATCTTCCCAAGCAAAACAAGAAGACAGAACACTGAACACGCCCCGTGCTCAGTGAGCACGGGGGCGTGCCCAAGTGTCAGCTGAAAAGACAAAGTGGTAGAAGCTTCTATCGCCCACCACGGGGCCGTGCTCAGCGGACACGGGGCCGTGGTCAACTATAAGATTCACGGAATCCAGGCAAATCTTGATAGTACAGATATGCTTCTGCACACGGGGTCGTGCTCAGCAGACACGGGGGCGTGGTCAACTAATGCAGACAAACTGCATTTAATGAAGAAAGAGAGGAGGATGGACACGGGGCCGTGCCCAATGGACACGGGGCCGTGCCCAATGGACACGGGGCCGTGCCCGAGCTTCTGTTCAGCCTATAAATAGGAGTGCTTGGAGCTCTTGCAACTCATCCCTTAGCACACCACCTCTCTCACACTTTACCCACGACCCCACCATCATCCACCACCATCATCCATTGTCCATCATAGAGTGTGTGAGTCGTCTCGGGATCCAAGATTGATCGTAAGAGTTCTTGACAATCAAAGGCCATGCTTGCCTAAGTCTCTTACATCACCTGGTGAAGACAAGTGTTTAGTGTAATACTTTTTGTTTTTAATCTTTTGCACTTTTTAATTGGTTTTGTATTAATGACTTTAATTACTAGTTTCTTATGTTGAAGGTGATTCTTCCTTATCGTTTATCCGTGGTGTCTTGGCATTATTTTACTGTCTATATAAAATAAAAGATTTTCACCATTCATATCTCCACGGTCTATATGGAGGTATGTTGGCTACCTGGTCGGGGGTTAAGGGAGCGGTTTGGTAAGAGTCTTGCCATTGTTCAGTGTATAGATCCTGCAAAGGACCTGGGTCAAATTTAGTAGGACCTCCTTCAATACCCACCGGTATTGGATGGCGGGGGTCCAAACTCTTTGATCCCCTCATAAGTCAAACTACTATTAAAACTTTAACCCGACTACTTAGGACTGTATCCCTGTTGACTCAGACTATTTAGCCGAGGGTAACGTCGCCTTCAAAAGAGGGGCCTACCACATTATGCATTAATAACTTAATTAATTATCTTTCAATAATCCGATCCTTTAGGATTGTATCCTTGCTGACTCAAACTACTGGGTTGAGGGTAACGCCACCTTCAAAAGAGGGGCCTACTATAATAACTAAGATAATCTCTTAAACAAGTGCAAAAGTGCGAAAATAATCAAAGGTTACACTACACACAAGTCGGATCCAAGTGATTCATCTTGTCTATCTATTTTTATTTTTATTTTTATTTTTATTTTCAGCATTTTAGTTAGTTTTATTTTTCTAGTTTAAAAAACCTTTTTCTAACATTTTGATTTGATTAGACATTGAGGATAAACCGGTACTAAAAGCTCTTGTGTCCTTGGACGACCTCGGTATCTTACCAACGCTATACTACGTCCACGATGGGTGCACTTGCCCATATGTGTGTTTAGTGTTAGTAAATATCGTGTTTGTAAATTTAAAACTTGGCTAAAAAGTGTAAAAAGGGCTTAAAATATACACCTAAATTATATACACACTTCACGCACATCAAGCATCCCCAAAGTAAAAAACAAGAAATCAGAAGACTGACCACGGGGCCGTGCCCAACTAAACACGGGGCATGGTCATGGACCTGCACAAAAGACAACCCTGTAGAAGCTTCCACGCCCACCACGGGGGCGTGCCCAGCTCAGCACGGGGCGTGGCCAACGCAAAGATACGCAGAATCTTGCCAAATCTTGATAGTACAGATACGATGATGACCACGGGGCCGTGCCCGCTGGACACGAGGCGGTGTGGGGCCCTCTGCTGACACTTGCAATTAATGAAGGAAGAGAAAAGGCTGGCCACGGGGGCGTGCCCACTAGACACGGGACCGTGGCCAAAGCTCTGTGCATGCTATAAATAGGGGTGCTTGGTTCACTTCAAAGGCATCCCTTGGCATACCACTACTCTCCCACTTTGCCACCACTACAACAACAACACCCACCACCATCATCCATCATCCAACTTTAGAGTGTGTAGTAGTCTCGGGGTCCAAGATTGATCGTAAGGGTTCTTGCCAATCAAATGCCATGTTTGGTTAAGCCTCTTACATCACTTGATGAAGACAAATCTTTTATGTATACTTTTGATTTTTAATCTTTTGGCACTTTTTATTTGGTTTTGTATTAATGACTTTAATAACTAGTTTCTTACATTGGCTAACCATTTAGGATATTTTACTTCCCTAATCATACCTACTTTTAGGAGTTTATTTACCTCTTCTTGTATAATAGCATTTCTCTTAGGTGCAAATTTGGATAGACCTGAAAGATTTGTCTATTCCTAGTTTATGTCTAATGACATCTTTGGAAATACCTATCATGTCCTCATGCTTCCATGCAAAGGTTGATTTTCTTCTTTTAAGGAAGGATATGAGATCCTGTTCTATAGTATCAAGGATCCCTGATCCTACGAACACTTTAATGTCAGCATCCTCAGGTTCCAAATTGACCTCTTTGATATCATGTTCCCTTATCTCCATTACATCTCTCAAAGGATTCTGTAATTGCAATGGTGCTATTGTTTTTGAAGTTGGCTTTATCGACGAGTTGTAGCAATTTTTAGCTTCCTGCTGGTCACTATCTATCTTTACTCCCCAAGGAGTTGGAAGCTTCACACATTGATGATATGTTGAAGGAACAGCCTTCATCTCATGTATCCAGGGCCTACCAAGGATCACATTACAACAAGACAAATTGTCAATAACGCAATTTTTTTTGGATAGAGTTAACTCCCTATATATATATATATATATATATATATATATATATATATATATATATATATATATATATATATAGGGGAAGGTTCAAATGAAAACCACTAGTTATTGTGAAAACTAGAAAACTAACTAAAACCCACTAAAAAGGAGGGAGGGAAGACTTTTAATGAAGGAGGGGTAAAATTGGAACAAAAAATATATAACTTTTCAAACATTTCTCATTTCTCCATACGTTATCATTTAAAACAAAAATGGCACCATAAGATCACAAATTTTCTTATCTTTCATTCAAGTATATTCGAGCATATT
Source organism: Helianthus annuus (assembly GCF_002127325.2). Taxonomy (NCBI): domain Eukaryota; kingdom Viridiplantae; phylum Streptophyta; class Magnoliopsida; order Asterales; family Asteraceae; genus Helianthus; species Helianthus annuus. The sequence goes on along the minus strand of NC_035437.2, from coordinate 85,478,248 downwards.
TTTTATGACATAAAAAAGATTTATGGTGTCGTCTTGTTTTCAATACTATTATTATTGTAGTGCACATGTGCAATATAACATGTACTACAATGTGCATTACATGCTTAAAATTAGTTTTTTGATTCTAGTTTAGCTTTTAGGGTTAGTTTTTTTGGAGGTTTAGGATTAGGATTAGGTTTTTGGGTGTGGGGGGGAGGGGGAGGGGGGTTTAGGTTTTTGGGGGGTGGGGGTGGGGGGGTTAGGTTTTTTTCGGGTTTATGTTTAGGGTTTAGTTTTAGGTTTTCGGGAGGGTGGGGGGTTTAGGTTTTTTTTTTTTTGGGGGGGGGGGTTAGGCTTTTGGTGGGAGGGTGAATTTAGGTTTTGGGGGGGGGGGTTTAGGTTTTTGGGGGGTGTCGGTGGGGGGTGGGTTAAGTGGTTTAGGCTTTCCGTATTAGTGCACATGTGCAGTACAACCAAATTTTTTTTTTTTTTGAAATTTTTTTTCCATATATAAAAAGTAGCGATTTTTCTAAAAAAAAAAAAAAATTGTATGTTTTTTAGGTTTTTTTAGGTTTTTTTAGTTAGTTTTCGAGTTTTCACAATAAAAGTGGTTTTCATTTGAACCATCCCCTATATATATATATATATATATATATATATATATATATATATATATATATCGGTAGTTTGATGTCCCCCAATGTATTCTTGGTTTCACCACTGAACCCAACAAGTACTGAGGATCTTGGTATTATCTCGGACTCCGGAATATTTTTTTTTTCTTCAGTACATCAAGTTGTATGATATTCACATAGCTTCCTCTGTCTATAAGAATCATGCGAACAAAATGGTTTTCAATAAACAGTGTTATAACAAAACCGTTATGGTGAGGATCCTGGATGTTGACTCTATCATCCTCGTCAAAGGATATTATATTTTGATCCATCAACGTGGAAGTCCTGATGGGTCTGTCACCATTCTCCAAATTTGGTCTTCTTAGTGTGTCTCTTAGCTGCCGAGAAAGAGGTGCCGCAAATATCCGGTCCTCCAGAAATGAAGTTGATCACTTGGGCATCTGCTGGAGGTGGGGCAGCCTTTTCTGGGACATTCTCAGGATCCTAGGTCCTTGATTTCTTTCTACCCAGCAATTCTTTCAAATGACCCTTGCTGAGAAGGTAGTCTATCTCCCTCCTTAGTGCAATGCATTCATCTGTTAAATGCCCAAAATCCTCATGGTATGCACACCATTTGGATTATCCTTAAGGGAGTTTGACTTGTCATTATTCCTTGGCCACCTTGCCTTCTCACCTAAATTCTGCAAAGCAAGCATTAGTTCACTATTATCAACGGAGAAGCAATATTCTGATATCTTAGGATATTCTTCTTCATCTTCATATTGTTCCACTGCGTGGACGTTTTGGTTGTCTGTTTTTTAATAAGGATTGGATCTGTTATTCTTATAGAAGGATCCTTGTTTCTTATCATAGTACTCATGTTTGGTAAAACCACCCAGCCTATCTTGGATTCTTTGGTCATCTTCTAGCCTGATAAACCTCAAGGCTCTATTCCTTACTTCATCTAGATTCATGCATGGGGTCATTACAAGATCATAATAAAAGGGGGAATCCTTGTGCAATCCCATCTTGAATGCTTCAACAGCAGTTGCAATGTCAAGATTTGGGATCTCTAAGGATTCTCTTCCAAATTTAGTGACATAATAAATACCTAAGGGATTCGTCACAAGCCTGAGTGATTCTATACAAATCGCTAGTTGACCTTTCAAATGTTCTCCTACAGGAAAATTGGTCATAAACATATTAACTAAATGCAAAAAGGAAGTAATAGAATAGGGAGGAAGACTTAGCAGCCATTTTAATGCAGATCCATTGAGTGTAGATCCAAAACCCTTGCATAGGAAAGCTTCTTTTAGTCTCTCACGCTTAGGGTTTATCTCCATTCTTTCTCTATATTAGGCCACATGCTCCTCCGGATCAGTTGTACCATCATACAACTTCATGTTGGGGGTTTGAAAGCACTTGGGTATCTCTGCATTGCATATTGGTAGAGCAAAACGTGATATCCTATGGCTTCCGTCTGGAATCTCAGTAATAGGTTTGACTACTCCCGGAATGCTGGATATCATATCCTTAAGCTTTTGCAACTCCCAGGCCATGGCCTGATTGATCCTTGCATCCTACATATAACCACAGTTAGTATCTAAAGACGTATTATGGAAATTGTTAGCTCCTGGTTGGCTCATGCGTGGTATCCCATAAGTGTATCTAGGATAAGACATGTTTGCAGTTATCATAGGTCCTAAGGAAGCAATAGTCTGCATAGGGATGAAATCCCCATTGTTAGGGGAAGATTTTCCTGTGATCAGTGATCCTCAATTGCTATCGGGTTTCAGGATCCTTAATTCTGTCTGAATTAGTGTTCCTCAGAGAGTATTGTAGGATCAGGATCCAGGATCATTATAGTGATCCTTACACTAACGATTGTCTGCTTTGAATATGGGATTGTTTTGCAGGAGTACGTGCTTGGACTTAGTCATGGCGATATTCCTGGAGCATGTTCTCTTTTATTCCGCACGTGCTTGACCATGGTGAACGTTATGGAGATCGTGGGGAGAGGGCATGAATTGCGGATAGTTAGTTATTTAGATATTTACTAAATTTAAAAGGGGATAGCGAGCTAGATTAGAACACTTGGCTATTTTTGGCTAAAACACACACACTAATACTGCTCTTATCAGTTCACAACACTTTGCTCGGCGATTACACACCATTGTTGCACATTTCACTCTAGTGATCCTTGTAACTAGCTCGCTATCATCCGAAGTTGTAACACACGTTTTATTTTATTTAAGTTGGTGATCGGTAGTTTCCATCACCCGAGGTTTTTTATGCCGGAGATCAACTCTTGATCAAGGGCTTTTTCCTCGTATAAATCATTGTGTCACTTGTTCATTACATTTCGGAGTGATCCTTAATATTGTTCATTGATTCAAGCATCACACCTCACACATAAAGATTTGGTTGCATTATCTTTGCTTGATTTTTGACCAAAACAGTTTGGCGCCCACCGTGGGGCAATTGGTGCTTCATTTTTGAGAAACTTCGTTCATTTAGGTTACTCCGGTTCATCACATTCAACCAGATGGCTTCTCAAGGAAAAACCACTTCAAGTGTTATGTATGCGGTCAATTCATCCCAAGGTGTTCCACCTTTGCCTCCACCACCTTCTGGATCCCAGAAGAATGCTGAAAAGAAACCGACTCCTACTTTCTCAAAACCTCCAACTTCTTCTGCATCTTATACTCCTACTACTAGTGACCTTTTTACTTTAATTTTGCAGATGAAGGATCACATACAGCAGCAGGATAAGACCAACGAAAGGATTCTCATAGAAATTGGTGATATCAAGAAACAGAAGAGATCGGCAGAGGATCATTCCCCATTGATGCCCAGATCTTTGAATTTCGACACTCCGGTCATAACCTCTCAGCATTCTGCAGCTCCAGATGTCCAATACTTGGGTGGAACAAGAGGAATGCACTACGGATCCTCGGCAACGTCTCAGGCCTTAGGATCCTATTTTCAACCAGCAGGATCCTTCTCTCAGCATCAAGGATCCTTCGTTAGCTCAGGAGGATACTTGGGGACGCAGCAGGTTCAAGGATCCTCTCAGGTTTAAGGATCCTCTCAGGTTCAAGGATCCTCTCAGGTTCAAGGATCCTCTCAAGTTCAAGGATCCTCTCAGGTTCAAGGATCCTCCTTTCAGCCTCAAGGATCCTCTCAGGTTTTTGGATCCATGGATTATCCTCCAAGACCCCCATTCATAGTGCATCAAGGATCCAATGTTCCCCAGGATCAAGGATCCTTAAGAAGTTTGCAACCTGGAAGTTCTGATATCCATCAAGGAGACTTCATTCCAATGCAAACCATTGCTTCTTCTGGTCCTTCAATCATACCAGAGCCTCGACAATATGGATTCACATCCGGGATTCCAAGCTTGAATCCACCGGGGGGTAACACTTTCAATAATTCTTATACCACTAACCATGCCCTAATGTAGGATACAGGTATCAATCAAGCTATGGCTAGAGAATTACAAAAACTTAAGGATATGATATCCAGTGTTCCATGGGTGGTTAAGCCTATTCCTGAAATTGCAGATGGGAGCCATAAGATATCTCATTTTGCACCACCTATTTGTGATGCTGAGATACCCAAAAGGTTCCAGATACCAACCATGAAGTTATATGATGGCTCCACAAATCCTAAAGAACACATAGCTCAATACAGAGAAAGGATGGAGATTAACCCCATCCCATAAAGGTTAAAGGAAGCATGTCTATGCAAGGGATTTGGATACACACTCACAGGATCAGCTCTTAAATGGCTGCTAAGCTAAGTCTTCCCCCTACTCTATTACTTCATTTGCTAATCTAGTTAACCTGTTTAATAACCAATTTTCTTGTAGTAGAAAGTTTGAACGATTAACTAGTGATTTGTATAGGATAACTCAAGGTCAAAATGAATCACTTAGAGATTATATCACTAAGTTTAGTAAGGAATCCTTAAATATCCCTAACCTGGATATAGCTACGACTGTAGAAGCCTTTAAAATGGGTTTGCTTAGGGATTCATTGTTCTATGATGATCTTGTTATGACCCCATGCAGGAATCTCGATGAAGTAAGAACCAGGGCCCTTAGGTTCATCCGGTTAGAGGATGACAAAAGGATCCAGGAGAGACTAGCAGGATCCTCAAACAGGAAAAGCAAGGATCCTCTTTCAAGAACAACAAGTCCAAACATTCTTCCAAATTCAAAAAAAATCAATACAAAGATGGAAGGTTCAAGCAAGAGAGGTTCGGGTTCGAAGAAAAGAGGCTTGGGTTCGAAGAAAAATCCCGTACGACCCAAGGTTCGAGCGAATCTTGGCGAGCCGGCGCGCTTTAGGTTGCAAAACGAACCCGACCAAGTCCCACATTTTCAAACCCAACAATTTCCACCCTTTCAAACCCAACAATATCCACCCTTTCAATCACAACCTTATCAAAACCAATCGTTCGTTCCACCGTAACCTCACCAATTTCAACCCCAATCGTTTTCACACTTTCAAACCCAAAATCCCACCAAGTCGACCCACTAGAAGATGACACCCTCATCCATCATTTTGTACGTGCGTATCGCGAACCACAACAAAATCTCGATGATGATGAAGATGAGGATGACGTTCAAGAAGAAGAAGAAGAAGACGAAGACGTTCAAGAAGTTGCCCCGTCATCCGTTCGGAGACATTGGAGGAGCGAGGAGGAGGTCGCCTTGGTTAAGGCGTACTTGCACACCTCCGAAAACAAGAAATATTCCAACGAGCGAAGAAAAGAAATGTTTTGGAGACGAGTCATGCTTCATTTTAGCAAACTTCCTGGTTCAACGGACCGAAACATGGATCAAATGACGTCGAAGTGGACCGATTTGAACCGGAAAATTAGTAAATTCACCGGTTGTTTCATTCAAGTGGTACGTTTTTTTATACATTTAAAACTTTTTTTAAATTTTTAAAACATAAAACTGTTTTTTTTTATATTTTGAAAACAGAAAACTGTTTTTTTATAAAAAAAAACAGAAAACAGATTTTATAAAAAACAGTTTGTTCTTTTAAAAAATAGAAAACTGGCTTTTTTTTAAATACAGTAAACTGTTGTTTTTTTTTTAACAGAAAAACAGTTTTTATAAAAAACAGAATACAGTTTTTATAAAAAAAATACAGAATATAGTTTTTATAAAAAAAATACAGAAAAACAGTTTTTTTTAAACAGAAAATAGTTTTTTTTTAACAGAAAAACAGTTTTGAATATTTTTTTTGTTTTTTTGTAGAACCGAACTCCACAAAGTGGAGCGAGCGAGGCGACTATCATGCAAACCGCAACCGATGAGTATTGCCGATTATACAAAAAGAGGAGTTTTCCACACGTGGCGGCATGGCAGGTTGCGAGCCGTCACCCGAAGTGGGTACCAGTTGATTTGGTCGACATAGATGGGCCGACGGCTCCAAAAAAAAGAGGAGGTCCCAAAAGATCAAAGACCTCCGAGTCAGGGAACTAAAGGACTTCCGCGTCGGATAACTTGCCCCAAATGAATTTTAACGAGGACCCCGTTGACGAACCCAATCAACCTGTTGATGAACCCATTCAAGAAGATACACCTACAAGGCCGCGCCGCAAGAAAAGTGGTGATTCGTCAAATAAAGGAAAGGAAGCGGTGGTGGAGTCGATCTTCGAAATCAAAGAGGCTAAATTGGCGGAAATAACTGAATCCAAAGAAAGAAGAGAAAAACTTGTGACGGCAAAACTTCAACGCGAGGAGGTGTATATGCGACACTTGAACGCAAAACAAAATGATTTAAAAATCTTGTTAGAGCCGCACAACAATCTCGACGAACCGTTTAAGTCGGTCGTAATTCAACAAAAACACGAGATTTGCGAAAGGTTGGGGTGGGAGATGCCATCCGTTTAAGTCGGTCTTTTTAGGTTTTTTTTATTTCCAATGTTTAGTTTTTTTTTTTTTTTTGTTATTTTAGTATGTAATTTAGGTTTTATTTAAATGAAATTTATAATTTATAATTTTAGTGTTTTATTGTTAATTTATAATTTTTAAAAAAAAAAATAAAAAAAGGTTGTGAGTGATGGAATTCCATCACTAGTGATGACCATTTCCACTAAAAAGGGTTGTGAGTGATGAAATAATGATTGGTGAAATAACGGAACTTGATTGGATATTATGAGTGATGAGTGAGTGATCAGTAATCACCACCCCACCCCTTAGTGGGAATATTTATACATCTAACTACATTGAAAATAGAAAGCATACAATATTCATTTCTGACTATCTGTAATATATATTACACGTCATCATCTAGTCCGTATTGGGAAATCTGATATATATATCACTAACACTAAGATGTACCTAATGGTTTTGTGGATCACAAATCGTGAATATTCATATCTAGTTCATAAATGCCTCAAAAGAGCTTTAAAAGCTTCCAACGAACTCTATATTTATTGAATTGACATAAATCTCTTGTTTAGAAGTGCTTACATTGCCAACGTTATTGGGAATGTTCACAGAGTATGTAAACAATAACACATCATAGTTTGTTACAGGGTTGGTTTTTGTTTTGAGCAATCACTTGTTTCCTCAGGGTTTGTTTTTATCTCAAACATCACAGAAATGACTTTGCTCTCTTGGTCCATCTCTCGAGTTAGATAGACCAAGGTGGTGTTTGTTTTTTGGCCAGAAGCACTTCTGGCCACTTATGTCTGCGTCGCGCAGACGCGCGCAGACGTTTCATGTCTGCAGCTTGTTTGTTTTCTCGCAGACCTTTCATTAAAAAAGGTCTGCGAGACCTCTTCTTGACACAGACATTGACCCAAGTCTTCTTGGCATAGACCTTTACCTCTTCTTCCACACTTCCACCCCCACATCCCCGCCACCACCTCCACCACCACATCTCCGCCACCACCGCCACCCCCACGTTCACCCATCTCCCCCACCAGACACCTCCACCATCAAAATCGCCGTCATCATCTGTTATCATCATCATCATCATCGAACATCACCGTCATCATCTTCATCGATCATCATCATCATCTCATCAACATCTTCATCGATCATCATCATCACCGCCGTTGTCACAGGAACCACAACCACCGCCATAACCGACACAGCCGCACCACCACTGCCGCCGTATACACCGCCGTCTCTCTCTCTCTCTGGGTCTCTCTCCTCCCTCGATCTCTCTCTCTCTCTCTCTCTATTCAGAAACCCCCAAATCGACTAGGTTTGAAGATGGTGAAATTAGGGTTTTGGTGGAGGTGGTTGACGGCGGCTGAAGTGGTGGTGCTTGGTTGTGGTGAAATTAGGGTTTCGGTTGGGTGGTGGCTGAAGTGGTGGTGGTTGGTTGTGGTGGTGGAGGTGGACGGTGGTTGTGGTGGTAAAGGGAGGGAGAGAGAGATCAGACAGATGTGTGTGTAAAGTGTGTGTTTGTGTGTGTTGAGATCTTTTTGTAGAATAAAAAAAACAAACCCTCTTCTCCTTACAGACTACAGACATTTGGTCCACCTCTTCTCCTACAGATCTCTGCAGATGTGGTCCGCGACTGGCAGACCTTTTCCCGCAGAAAAAACAAACACCACCCAAGTGAAGGTGTGTGGAACAGATGGTTCTTTAATTGAAATCTTACTTTATTGTAATAAATTGAAATAGGCGTCTTAACTTTGTGTTATAGCATATTCTATATGCATTTTGAATTTAACATGTTTAAACATCTATCATTAAATAATACTTGAGTACCAAAACACAAATCACTGATAAAATACAAAATTTGTGTTTAGCGATATGAGATACCGATAAAATAACAAAATTTGTGTTGGTTTAATTTTGAACATTGACATTAAAAGATTAAGGTAATTGAGAGAAACATATGACGAAGCGCGAGGGTCATTCGATTACTTGAATAATTTTGTTTTTACGTATGGACTTCCTTGGCATGCTACCTGGGGCACTGTGCGCTCTCCTTCTATCTTCCTTCCTCTTCTCTGCATCAGCCATTGTACGTCTTAGCAAACCGGCCTTGTATATTGGTTTCGGTAAGTGTCTATGCCTGCATCAACATCAAAACGGAAGAAATCAGAGATTATTATACTATTACTGAAATAAAAATTTAAAATAAAAATAAAAATAAAAATAAAAATAAAATTAATAATAATAATAACAATAATAATAATAATAATAATAATAATAATAATAATAATAATTTTACAGAAATTAGTTATATTCAAACTTTGACCCTTTACCCAACCCAGTGGTTTTAGGTCTGTAGCAGAAATCAATCATTAGGTTGTTTTAATACCTCAATATACGTTTGACCTCAGGAAGGTGCTTGTAACGATTCTTCACAGCCTCCATATACTCATGCTTCTTACGTTCTCGTGGTAGAATCTGCATACAGCACCATTAGCACCACAACAAAACTATGTCGATCCAATAAGATCTTATCTGTTAAATAGGTAATAGCTAAAAAAGAAAGTGGTCAAACAGGTACACGTCCAGAGTCAAACAAATTGTTTTCCCAATGAATAGCTATGTAGTTAATATCCCCATATATCAACCGATATATCACTGATATGTCGGTTATCGGTCCCTGCCGAGATATCGGTACAAAATATCGGTCATAATATCGGTTCCGATAATATAGTGATATTGACCGATATTTGACCGATATTGGACCGACATATCACTGATTTTCCCGATATCAATACATGTCTTCTTAGTTCTACCACCTGTCTTTCTTCTTAATGCTGCTATTAGTGTTTTAAGTCTTAATTGTGAGTTGTTATTGTTAAATGTTATGTGTTTTAAGTCTTAGTAACTTCCTACTTACTACAATTGTTAGTGTTTTGCAAGTTGCAAAAGGTTAATTTGTTAACGGTAGGAGAGTATAATGAATTGTTAGTGCTAAATTGCTATATATATAAATTTAGCATGATATTAAAATTACTGATATCCCACCGCGATAACCGATATCTCAAATATCGGCCCTTGACTGATATCCGATATTTTACCGCATTAACTACTTAAATGAATAGAACCTCCAAAATCATTTCATACAAGAAAAACAGGTTATAACATAACTGAAATAATATAATAACCATATTGGGGACAGTTTTGAGGCAAATCATATATAAAAAACTACATTATTAACCGATAACCATAACAGCCAGACCCATCTATTTTACCACCTCAACACCATGACAACTCTATTAAATAGAAAAGTGTTTGAAGGCTCAATCACATCAATGGCTTAATAAGCTTTTTATAGAAATTAGCAACTGAACAGAAAAAAAAATAACAAAATAAAACTTACAACACCCAGTTGCTCGGATGCTTTAGCCTTCCAAAGTCGAAGATTGGTATCATCACTACCCGAGATAACATAACTTGCATCACAACTGAACTTAACACAGAAAACCCTGCGTTCACAAATGAAAGATGGTCAATGCCCAAGCTATATGAATAAAACATTGATACGGAGTACGCTTGGGCCCACAAAACAAACTAACAAACTATACATTGATACGAAGTATGCTTGGGCCCACAAAACAAAACAAACTAAAATATCAAGGAGACAAACCTTTGCATTCTCTTAGTGTGATAGATTTCCCTGCTATGTCCACCATTATACTGAAAGATCCTCACCTGCAAAAGCCCAATAAAGTATTGAGCAGGAGGAATGCTTCGTCACTAAAGCAGTGACCAAAAATAACTAACTTACAGTTCTGTCATAAGATCCAGTTACAAATTCACGGCCTGTTGGTGAGTAATCAATATCCATACTGCAAAGTTCACACACAACTACTATTAGTATTATTAATTCACATGATCCCTCCCTATCCGAATCAAGGAGTTTGTTATCTTTCTTACACTGCCGACACGTGATCTTTGTGTACGCACTTGGCTTCTGGCAATTTTCTTGCATCATAGCTGTAACAGTTACAATTTTCATTTGCAGCGGTGAAGTTCATGGGCTCCATTGGATTCCAAGCTATAGAATTGGTTTTTGTCTGCACAAAAAAAAAAAAAAAAAAAAAAGTAAACCGAGTTTTAACCTAATGAAAAAGCACACTCCAACATTAATGCATGTTTTACAACTAAAAGTAACATTATATTAATTGAAATGAGAATATTAAACTAACACTAAGTTCAGAAAGCTTGAGACAAACTATCGATCACCTCACTCAAAAATTATAACATTTATAATTATGATAGTCGATGTAAGCCATTCTTTTTCAATTGTTGTTCTATTCTTCTAATATTGATGATGAACAAACACCAAGCCTAGTAATTAACATTTGGAGTGTATCAAAGAGGAAAACAATATTGAGAAGTTAAGATGACATATTGCATACATACCGTCATGGTAACTTTTATTGCTGCTGATGATGTTCGAAGGTCATAAATTGCTATGCTCCGATCGCTACAACAAATAAAGAAGTCTTGAAGAGGGGAAAAAGTTGGGAGAACTATAATAGCATAAAAATGAATACATGAAAAATTCAGTTGGCGATGCCAAATACATTTCAACTGACATCCACCATGAAATATTTAGGAGTGGCAATTCTTGAGTCAACCCGAAACCTGACACGAAAAAAATAGGTTTGGGTTAACTAACACCGTCTAAAAACGGGTCAGTTCGGGTTGACCCGTAAACCTGTTTAAGTATTTAGAAAAAAAACTCTTATATTTTTGTTTTTGTTTTTGTTTTTTTCCCGTTTTCCATTCAGATTATTGTTAGTGTTCGCACACCATATTACTTGTCACACTCATACTCAACATTAAACATCATCATCATACTCGGTAAATCCCACCAATAGCAAAGCTAAGGTAAGGTCTGAGAAGGGTAAGATGTAGACAGCCTTACCTCTACCCCGTAGGAATAGAGAGGTTGCTTCCAGTGAGACCCCGGCTCGATTTACTCAACATTAAACACGTTATCAATAACCAGCTTATAACTCGTCAGCTTGTATAACTCATTTAAAAAACGGGTTAAAGGGCCGTGTTCGGGCTGACCCAAATGCATGTGTGTGGTGTAAAAGTCATACCTGCTAGATGTTGCCAAGACATTTGGCTCCCCAGGATTAAAACGAACTGAAATAACTGTGTCATTTCCCCATCCGAAACTGTTGACTGGCTGTGATCTATATGTGCAGGATAATCAATACATTTATAAATCTTGTATTAAACGTCTAAACAAAGTCCAGACCATTACCTATTGTGATCCCATATATCAACTTGACTACCACCAGCTGTCGCAAATAAATTACCTTCCCACTGATGGTCCACAGCCCTGGAAAATGAGAAGCCATAGTCAACATAATTAGTTTATTAAGGTGATCACAATTTACGGTGGCAATTTCACATTATAGAAGGGTCAATTCGAAGTTGTGTTTTATCTCAAAAAAGTAAAACAAAAGAACTAGGTTTAAAAAGAAACGAATTGAACAAGTCCAAATGTAACACCCTTAAAGCTCAAAAAGTAATGCTTGAGCAACTTATAATTATTTAAAAGAATAAATTCAATGTAATTAAAACATATAAACATGGTTTAAAAAAGCGCTCAAGGCGTCCGTTTTGAGGCGCGCCTCGAGGCAGAACGGCAAGACATCGACATGGTTTAAAAAAACGGGCGAGGCGTCACTGAGGCGCGCCTCGAGGCGGAACGGAGCAAAATCGTATATGAGGCAGCGATTCAGGGACACATATTATACGTATGCCTCAGTGGTGTGAGGCGCACGTTTCGTTTCGAGGCGGAACTATTTTGTTGAGGCGTACGTGTATGTTTTAGGCGGGATAGATTAGGGTTTTTTTAGGTGCCAAACTTATTGGCGGCAATAATAAAACTACAGCGACTTTTTTTTGTTTCTTTAAATATCTTTATAGGGTTAATCAGTATCTACATCCAAAAACACAAAATCCCATCTGCAATCTTGAAATCGTGATCCCATCTTCAATCTTGAAATCGTGATTCTTCTTCAATCTTCAATACAGGTAAGTTTTCTTTAATGCTTTGTTTAATCAATCATTCTTAATAATTGATGATGATTGTTAGTTGATTTATGGCTGATTTTAATGATACTTGCTGCTGTTAATTGATTCTGTTATGGCTGCTTTTGATGATTGTTAATTCATTCTCAATGCTTTGTTTAATCGATCATGAATAAATATTGCTGCTGTTAATGTTTTTTTCTGCTGTTAATAATACTTGCTGCTGTTAATGATTCCGAACTTCCGATTATTGCTGCTGTTCTTGTTTTAATCTGATTCTGATGTCAATGATTCCAATTATTGCTGCTGGTCTTGTTTTAATCTGATTCTGATGTTAATGATTCCGATTATTGTTGCTGTTCTTGTTTTAATCTAATTCTGATGTTAATGATTCCGATTATTCTTGCCGTTCTTGTTTTAATCTGATTCTGATGTTAATGATTCCGATTATTGCTGCTGCTAATGATTCCGATTTTGCGGCTGTTAATAATACTTGCTGTATAATCCTGTATTCTGTATGTTTACTGTATAACACATGCTGTTTCTGTAATCCTATATTATGTATTCAGTTTATTCGTTTAGATAATATTTGATTTATAATACTTGATGTTCCTGCAATCCTATGTTGTTAAATCTGTACAGAATGTGCTGTTAAATGTGTATGATAATCTGTTTAAATGTGTTGAATCTTTTTTATGTTTTAACTATTGAATCTAATGAAATTTGATGAGAAAACTCTTTTTTTGATGTTATATTTATTTATTTATTAATACCGTCTCGGCCTTACGCCTCGTCTCGCCTCGATACTTACGCCTCGTGAGGCGAAGGAAAACGGCTCGAAACTCGTTTCCGTTTTTTAAACCTTGGTCTTATAAAACTAAAATACTAAACTTAAATTACATAACTTTCCTAATGTAAATAGACTTGTGAATAGTTTTGGGTTAAATATGATAAAAGTTAAATGTTTAAGGTTCCTAGTGTAAGTGTTTGTAAATAGAATGAATAAAGGGGCCACCATGTTCTTCAGTAACCCTAAAAGAGTTACGCCTCGCCACCATCATCGTCTCCATTCCTGAAACTCTAATTTTTCTTGGTCACTCATCGCTATAAGCCAGGTACGTCTCCATCTTTAATCTTCTGTCTTTCGTCCTGCCTCTTTCAGAATCGCCCTAAAAACCCCAATTTCTTCCGCCAAAAAAGACACGTACGCCTCTTAATTACCGTTCAGCCTCGACACGAAACGTCCGCATCGTACCACTGAGGCGTAGGTATAAAAACAAGCAGCGAGGCACTGCCTCTTATAAGACATCATCATCATACTCGGTAGTGGCGAAGCTTGAAAATTTCCACCAGGGGGTCGGAAGTCACCGAACCTAAAAACTCTATATAAGTATTTTTTTTATAAAACCGGGGGGTCAAAAAAGTATATCCCTAAAAAATTCTACACGAAACGTACATACATAACACTACTGAGCGAAAAGTTCGGGGGGTCGGGCGCCCCTTCCAGCCCCTTGAAAGCTACGCCCTTGATACTCGGTAAATCCCACCAATAGCAAAGCTGTAGGAATAGAGAGGCTGCTTCCAGTGAGACCTGAGTAGTTTTGAATCAAGCCTTGGACATAAGGCACATAACACTTGGCAATCGGGACAAAGGCCGATTAGTGCATGTAACTCCTTGTCTTTTGGCTATCACCTCCACCATATGATGCATGATTAACCGCCCGCCGCTTTTAACATTATTTTCACGGAACTAGTAAAAATGTAAAATAACATTAAAATTGGTGCAATTTCACCCCCCCCCCCGAGGGCCCACACATATATACATTATATGCGCACACCGACCCGTTTTTAGACCGTGTTATTTTTTATAAGACATATAATTTTTAATTCCGCCTCAGATCGTCTCGCGGCTTACGCCTAGTGAAGCGAAGGGAAAACGCCCCATGCGCTTAGTGAGGACTAGGCGCTTTTTCTGGGCGATTCGCATTTACTGCGCTTATAGTTCCCAAGTAATAATAGTGCAGCTTAATTCTTCCCATGCGTAACTAATGATTTATGCTTTTTATTATTTTAATTGGTAATTTCCACTTTTTCTACAGTATTTATAGGGCTTTAAGTTTAAACAAATGATATCAGTTTATTATCACATTTTTCAGTTCGAATTATCATTATTCAGTTCGAATTATCAAAATTATTCAGTTCGTGTTATCAAGATTATTCAGTTCTTTTGGCTTTCAAGTTTTACTCGTTATTACTTTAGTGAACCTTTTGTTTTCGAGTTTGAGCATTTTGGTTTTAAGTATTTTGTTATCTGATACTTTTTAAGTGCTATGAACATTTTGGTTTTAAGTATTTTGTATGCTATTATACATGATTTACATTATACTGTGTCACTCTGATCACTTTCTTCGTATAGGTGACTTCTTTTTTCTATAGTCTATTTTTCTATTTTTCTATATTCTTGGACTTGATGTGTTGGTTTGCTATTCGTTTTGGAGCCGAGGGTCTCTTCTGGAAGCAGCCTCTCTATCCCTAGGGATCGAAGCAAGGTCTGTCTAAATCCCACCCTCCCCAACCCCTATGAGTAGCTTTGCTATTTGTGGGATTTACTGGGTATGGTTGTTGTTGTTGTTATCTGAGACTTTTTAAGTGCTAGTATGAACATTATTGTTTTGGTTTTGAATACTTTATTCCCTTAATGAACTTTTAAATTTTTTTATTTAAGTGCGCTTTTTTTTCTCGGGCCCACGCTTTTATTGCGCCTATCGCCTAGGCCCTAATCGGAGCCTATGCGCCTAGAGTGCGCTTCTCGCCTTCAATAACTATGGTTAAAACCAAGATTAAAACGGAATCGAACCTCGGGGAGTTTTCCCTTCGCCTCATGAGGCGTAAGCCTCGAAGTGTAAGCCCGAGGCGGAATTAAAAATAAAAAAAATATGTATCTTATAAAAATAAAATACCAAACATAAAACACAGAACTTTCCTAATGCAAATAGACTTGTGAGAATAATTTTGGGTTGAATATGATAAAAGTTCAATGTTTAAGGGTCTTAATGTAAGTTTTTGTAAATGGGTTTAATAAAGGGGATGTTTCTTCAATAAACCTAAAAGAGTTACATCACCACTCTTTTCTCGTCGGCATCAACTCCTTTGTTCTACTTCTACCCTAATTTTTCTTGGTCATTCATCGCTATAAGGTACGTCTCCATCTATGTTCTACCCTATTTTTCTTGATTGTGTATAGCTACAAGCATCATTCGTCGCTACTTATGCTAAAAACTCTTTATCCCGCCTAAAAAGCCCTAATTTTTCGCCTAAAAAACGTACACCTCCAATTTACCGTTCCACCCCGTACCACTGAGGTGCCGCCTCATGTACAATTTATCACCCGGTCCGCCTCGAGACGCGCCTCAAGCGTTTTTTAAACCACGGTTAAAACAAGTTAATTTTACGATCAAAATCCCCAAAAAACAAGTAAACTTACCAGAAAGCATTCTTCCAAACATAGGATGCCAGTGTCTGTATTCAAAGAAAGCAAAATTGTACAGATGTGTTGGAATGAGAAATCAGTTGATCAATAATCAAGAAACTACTGACCTTGTCTGAGCTATCAGATGAGTCATCTGACTCGATGCCACTTGCAAGAGGAACCCTCCACAATCTAACACTGGTTCAATCAATTAAAGATTCAAATGTCAATTTTACGTATATGTGTGCAGGAAAAAAAAAAGTCATTTTTAAGCCTTCTTCCACCGTTTAATCGCTTAATTACTGTTCAAAAGAGATTCTTACCCAGCTTAAAACCTTACAGAATCACAAACTAAATAAACCAAAAAAGTCTAAACAACAACTTTGCGACTTTAAAAATATAGATATGACTTATTACGTAGTCACAACGCGAGGGCAAAGCATGCCCGTTAAACACACAAAGTTCACATAGGGGAATAATAATAAACTACTCCATTACTAAGTCTTAAAAGAAAAGGGGTTGGTCTTACGTGCAATCACTTCCACATGACACAAGTATACGTCCATCTGTAGATACCGACAAACCACGTACAGCACCTTGGTGACCAGGATATTGACATACTGTTTTTCTGCATCAGAATACAAAAAAAATGGCCAGTATGCATATATGTTAGTTAACAGAAATCATCAGCCTATATATACACACATATATAAATACGCACCCACAAAGTGTTAAGAGTTCAAAAGGTTGAACCCATTTACCAAATGAAAATACTCATTTTTTTAACTCGTCACAACATAAGACATGTGAGACGCATTTCTCAACAGCTTTGGTTTTTTGCATTCATGTGTTACCAGTCTCCTAGTATAGTCAGCCGGCACTCCATAAGCAAAGACCAAACACTTATTCTAAGTTCTGACACTTCACAATACATAAAAGTAGCATTAACGCTAAGTATTAGGCCTGGCAAAGTGGGCAGGTTAGTTGGGTTTGGGTCACGGGTCAAGATACAAATATATAAATAAAGATACAAAAATAAAAAATAATAAAAATATGTAAAAAATGAAATACATATAAATATACACAAGTATAAAAATTAAAAAACAGAAAACATATAAAAAAGTAAAGAAATATATATATAAGAATTAAATAAAATTTAAAAGCATAAAAAATAAAAAGTAAAAAAAAAAACTTAAAGAATAAAAAATAAAAACAAAAAAAACATAAATCAGGAGCTCATAGCATGCAAGAAGGGCCAAAAAAATCAAACAGCAAGCCTCAGCTCCCGAGACCCGAACGCCTAAGTGCGCCTGGCACTTTATAAAACCTAGCCGTTGCAAATCAGGAGCTCATAGCATCAAAAAAAAAAGAAGAAAACTAGAGATACATATCATTAGCATTTATAGCTTTATTTATTTTGGTGGCCAAGATCCTTCTGATGCAGCCACCGTATACAGAAGGAGTTCAGTCGCTGACTCAGGCGTATGGCACCACATCATGGAATCACTGAGCATCGGCCATTAAAGAATCAAGCGAAGCATTGTACTTTTGGTGCACATTAACAATTGAAAATAGCCTAATCTAGCAAAGGAATTGAAATAATAATTGTTCAGTAAATTACAGTGAAGCGAATATAATATCAACATATAAGTAAAAAATTCGAACGTATAAACAAGTAAAAGAGACACGAACGAACAAGATTTCAATATAACGGTGCTTTTTAAAAGTCTATTGACCTCCATATGAAACACGAAAGATACACCTTTTTTTCATTCTTAGTGTGCCAGTTTTCCTTAACGGGATAGCCAATAACTGACTGAAACTAGGTAAAACTTCAATTTGTTTTATACTCAAATAAATAAATGAGCATATAAGTAAAATCAAATAGCATGATGAACCCACAGACGGACTAATTGTGCTCAAACCAACATTCAGACGGCGATACCGAAAACTAAACTACATTTTCTAATCTCCCACCTACGCAACCACTGATTTCTGAAACTCTCAAAACCATTACTTTGCTTCTAACTGAATAAATGATAGACATTCTTCAGACTTCTACATCGAAATCACTAACCTACATTCTTCTCAAATCACACATAAACTATATCAAACAGGAAGTTCTATAACAACAGAAACTTTACCCATAGTTACCTAAATCGCTGGGGTAGCCACGATCCACGTATTGGATCACCAATCGGAAATCGTAAGCGTACCGGAACAACATGGTCCGGCGAACCGAGTTGCGTCCGTAAGGTGTTCCTGATTACGAAGGTACGGCGATCCAAATTGATCGGTTCAGCGAACCAAATAGACAAGGTGGACATTCCAAATCGATTGGGTCCAGCGATCCATAGCTGATTTCCGACGCCAGTGTTTTCAGCCAGAAACCAGGAAGAAGGGGAAGAAGAAACAGCGGCTGCGTATGTTTTAGGTTTTTAGGGTTTAAATAAGTTTAGTTATTACAACATTTAACCCCTCTAATTTTACTAGTTTACATTTAACCTTCAATGTTTATGTTTGGTAATTTGAATTTTGGAATTTGATAATTTCTGTATTAATTTGTGTACACGGAACCGGACTCCATGGCACACTGTACCGGTTCGTACCAAAATGAACCTACCCCCCTCCGTACCGAAAACGTCACCTCTAGCGAATCGCGAACCGCGTACCCGTACCGGAGCGAACCGCGAATTAGGTAACTATGCTTTAACCTATTCAAGAGAATATACGTATCACCAAAACATAATTTCAAAAAACTCACTGTCATCCTCTTCCTAATCACTAGAATCTAAAGATTCACCACAAACTCCACCAGCAGAATTTGCTCCAAACTTAGCAGCTTGGTTTAAAAAGCGTGAAGCGCACAAAAGCAACAAGGTCTAAAATCAAAGCGCAGAGCGCAAAAGCGGTGGGCTTTTCGCACGCGAAGCGCAAAGTATTTATTTCGTCTTTTTTATATATTTCTCATAGATTTCTATCATGATTTACCTAAAGTTTAGACAAAACAAGCTTTATATGTGGTTCATATATAAATAACTTATAAAAAAACATAAAATCTCTATGGTACACTTAATGTACAACTAACTACTATAAATAAAACTCAAGAAATAAGAAAAGAAACAAAATAAACAAATTAGAAAAACTTTGACCAATAAAAACCATAACATTAAATGACTAATAAATTGAGACCCAATTTTCTAAACCTAAAATCTCGGACATTTCCTTTCCTATTGCTGTTTCTATCCTTTAAACCAAACACCCACCACTCTCTTTTTCCCCTTTTGATTACTATATTTTAATCCCTAAAATACTAAACAGCCGCCTCTCACCCATCTAATTTTCATCTCTCTATCTCCCGTCACTCTTTCCTCGGACATTTTCGTATGTTTATCGAAGATTCGCCTCCATAGATGCGTTAATATCATGAGTTCAGCCTCTCCACTTCATTGAAGATTCGCCTGTGACAAGAAAGCGCACGCCTAGCGCCTGTGAAAAAACGACCAGAGCGGGAAAAAGCGAGCGCTTTCAGTACAACATGTGCCTTAGGTAAGTAAAAGCGATGGCCCTTGCGCCTGAGGTCGCCTCGCGCCTAGGCGCGCCTAAGGCGCGCTTTTTAAAACCAAGCTTGGCAGCGATCACAGAAGATGAAGAAACCGAAGATTGTGTCGCTGTTTGTGCAGCAGAAATCTGAATAGCAGACACCACAGCAGTAGATAGAACAGAACCCTCAAGACACTTGGGACTAGTACCAGCTCAGACCTTTAGGCTGATCAAGACGTTCACTTCAATAGCTTAAAGTTCTTAAAGTTCTACTGCCTACATGAGTTATAATTAAACTTTGTGTTGTCCTCTCAGGCTCTCCTTCCTTCCTACTTTTTTACCCAAACTTCCTTTTTATTATATATTTTTATTATATCAAATCCTGAAAACCCTATAGTCCTGTACTTTATACGCACACATATACATACATGCTAAAAGCTCAAAAAAAAAACAATTAAAAGGTATTACCTTGAAGCAATATCCCATAGACGAATATCTGCAAAAAAAATACAAACATTAAAAAAGTTATGAAAGAGAGAACTTGGGAAGTAGAAACAAGCAAAATCTTTTTAACAATCAGAAGACGCAGTCCCCCATCAATTCAAAACGTTTTACATATGACTAGGATATAAACTCAAAATTTTGACATATGAAGAGACTAAAACCCTAAATCGTGGTCTTTCTATGAGAAGTTTTTTCATCTTTAAAAATTAAAACATTTATTCAGGTATAAACTCTAAATTTTCCTGACAAGCATGAATATTATTCCAGAATCATTTCAACAGCTCTAACCGATAGCTCCATTCGCATATCGTTGGTTTGGTTCAAGTCAAGGCCCTTTATAGTTCCAATTCAAACTAGTTTCAAATAGTATTTTGACTAAGAGGTGGTAGCTCATACATGAAAGAGCCTGTGTATATTTCTATTCCACAAAATTGATATATTGTTTTGTCTAACTCGACATATAAAATAGCGATCTACCAAAGGATGGTTGGTGACTAGAGTGTCAACTATTTGTCAAGTGTTGTAAAACTAGCCACAACGAACAATTTCGGTGCACTAAAAACGATCATATAAGTATAAAACATTAAAGAAAAGCATAAATAAACTATAGTAACTAACATAACACTATACCTCCATCCATAGAGCCAGAAAAAACCCCTTTCAAATGACTAGGGTTTTTGGCCATACACGAGATGGCATCTACGTGACCATCCATAGCTCCAATAAACGGCCTTGCAAACACCTAAATGAAGCCGGCACATCAATATACATACATACATACAACTATCATATAAATTATTATGACCTTATCTAACTTAGCAGCATTAAGAGCTCTGACATATTCCACCGCCTTCTCCTGCGTACGAAGGTTCGGATCGTAGTTTCTAGAAACCCTCTGATTCAACAACACAGTCAAAATTAAAATTAGGGTTAAACAACAATATATATACTTATCGAAAACATACCTGAAGATCATTACTTCTCTCGCGAGTAAACTCATCGGCAGAACGAGATATAACTTTAACCCTCATGATTCTATGGATGCCTTTTGCTACACTGGTTATCAATTAGGGTTACAGCGGCGAGAATGGTACGGTGCTTACGGCGGCGAGACCCAGCGGCGGTGATAATGGGTTTATACTTCACGATATATGTTAGCCCTAACACTTTGATCAATTTTCAAATTTGGCACTAAACTAAGGGGTGTCTGGAAATTTAAAAAAAACAATTAAAAACTGTTTGTTGGAGGAGGCAAGGAGGATTGGCTGTGGATAGAGGTGTTAAAAAGTATCCGTATTCGAAAATCCGATTCGAAATATTCGATATCCGAATTCGAAATACCCAAAAAAACAGATATTCGAAATTTTGGATATCCGAATTTTTCGGATTTGGATTCGGATAATGATTTTCAAAATTTTCGGATATTTCGGATATCCGAATATCCAAAAATATCCGAAAATATCCGAAATATCCGAAAATATCCGAAAAGTATCCGAAATATCTGAAAAATATCTGAAAAATATCCGAAAACTTATATTCGGATATCCGAAACTATCCAAAATATCCGTTTCCGAATATGAAAAAATAATAAAAAAATAAAAATTAAATAAAAAATTGGATTTTCGGATATCCGATTCACATCCGAATCCGTATCCGAATAGTGAAATCTGGTATCCGAAATTCGGATATCCGAATTTTCGGATATCCGGTTTTGATCACCCCTAGCTGTGGAGGCGTGGTCTGATGAGGATAATGGGTTTTTTAATTTAGGCTCCCCTTGTTCCCATACCCCCTATATCTTATTTTCACATTCCCTAGTGTATACGGGCCGTATACAAATATACGGCCCGTATAGAATGTTTTTTAATAGGAAAATGCGCATAGAATGTTTTTTTGATTTTACTATATACGGCCTGTATATAGTTATACGAGCCGTATACATGTTTATACGATTTGTAAAACGTATACGGTTCAATGGATTTTTATTTTGGGAGGTTTTTGATGTTACCAAATGTATACGGGCCGTATAACTGTATATGGGCCGTATATAAGGATGTTTTTTCAAGTATCACGTTTTTTCCAGTAAAAACACCATCATTCTAGGGTTTCTAAACTCTTCATCACCTTTAGCAACGTTGATCGGAACACGCCGCTTAAATCAGCGCACAAGTAGAGTAACGTTACTGATCAGTCCGTTGATCGAGTAAGTAGCAAAAGAACCCGACACAAACAAGTTCTCCACAGTTTGTTATTCAGATCTCTATTCAGACATCTTTCCAAACTACAACACACGATAACTTTAAACTTTATAGTGTGTGATTTGACCAGGAAATGATTGGAGGTGATTGCTACTTTTAATAAGCTGTCATAGTTGTCAAATTCGATTTCAACAAATCTTTTCATTTTCCTTCAATTTCTAGAACATTCTCCGTAACATGAAGACGTGTCGGGTTCTTCTACTAGTGGTATTTTTATGAAGTATTGAAGATTGAATGTGCAAACCGCAACCGTTTTTTACTACGGAAATGGTGGCTATGCGAAATAAAAAGCGCAACCGTTTTTTACTATGGAGAACAAAGTCAAATGTGATCAAACTTGAACATCAGACGTAAATCTTGATTCAGATCTCTATTCGGTCATCTTTCCAAACTACAACACACGAATTATTGGCCATTATGCGACGGACCCAATTGTTTCTCAACTCTTCTATCATGAACGGATTATTGGCCATTATTCGACCGAGTAATCAATTGTATTTTTTTTAGTTGCTTCTCTTGTTAAGTTTCTGAACTAACCGAAATCCACAAATTCCAACAGTTTTTTCGTAGATTTCGTCCGGTTTCCAAACTCTTTCACTCAAAGTTAATATTCACTGTGGTGGATGCAAGCATAAAGTTAGGAAAAATACTCAAGAAGATTGAACGGACGATATGTATCTTCTATCATGCGACGGACCCAATTCTTGCTCAACTCTTGTGGGCCCGTATCGGAATGAGGCGTTTGAAGGATTGTAGTAGTAGTAGGAGGAGGAGGACATTGGCACCACTGTGAAAATAATGAACGTATTATTGGCCATTATTCGACCGAGTAATCAGTTGTATTTTTTTAGTTGATTCTCTTGTTAAGTTTCTAAACCAACCGAAATCCACAGATTCCAACAGTTTCTTCGTAGATTCCGTCGGGTTTTCAAAGCCGGTTGATGAAACCGAAGCTGTTTTTGTTGTTCAGTACTTCCGAGATCTGAACCAACCGAAATCCACAAATTCCAACAAATTGCATCAGGAAGCTCAACTTGAACGGACGATATGTATCTTCTATCATGCGACGGACCCAATTCTTGCAAGTTAAATCCACAAACAATGTATACAGGTGCAAGAGAATGGCGAGTTATTTCAGTTATTTCTGTTAATCCACAAATTCCATCAAATTGTGTCTAATGCAAGGATCTTCGTGCATTGTTTAAATCAGAATCAGGTTCTCAAGACAAGGATCGTTCTAATAGATTAAATAGAATAAACCCTCGTTTCTTCATCTTCATCTTCAAGAACAATGATGAACAGATGATTTTTTTCGCAGAACGTGGTGGATTGCGGTGGTTTGGGTCTAGGGTTGTCAGAGAGAGAAAAGGAGGGCGAGAGAGTCTGATACAATCATTTTTTACCCATAGTATACGATCCGTATAATAGTATACGACCCGTATACACAGATCGTATACATTGTATACGATCCAGTAATTTTTTTTAACTTTGTGTATATGGGCCGTATAATTGTATACGGCCCGTATTCTTATGGTAAAAATTGGTTTATTCTCTTTAGTCTATTAGAACGATCCAAAAAACGAAAGGGATTTCGAGCAGTTGGTATTAAACCAATGATTTGTTGATGTATATAACAGAGTAACCCTCAATTGGACAATCGCAACCGTTTTAGTGCTTCTCAATCAGATATTATTTATTGAATCATAACTGAAACAGTCGGAAAATAACTCAACCGAACCAACATAGCTGTTATTTCAGTTATTTCTGTTGATCCAAAAATACTTCAAACATTCTAAACCCTACCTGGAAACAAACCAACAAAATCCTGATAGTGAAAAACATCAGCAACCATTTTTTCTTTTCCTTCAATTTCGAGAACATTCTCCCTGTGTATGTGCTTGTGTTGTAGAAACCGGTGATGAATTTGTATACACAATTGAACGTTCATTACTGTTCTGAAATTGGAGAACTGTTGTGTATTTGTTTACTCTGGAATTGGAGAACCGTTGTTTATCTGAATCAGGTTCTCAAACAAACACTACTAAAGATGAGTTGATATTGAACCAACATTTCCTTCAAACATTCTAAACCCTACTTGGAAACCGGTGTATGTGCTTGTGCTGTAGAAACCGGTGGTGAAGAAACACTGAACTGATTAAGGATACTAATCGGTTTGGTTTATGTTCCTATCATAGTGGTTAATCTTCTAATGAATATTTGAGCTCCGACTTGATGTATAATCCTGCAAAACAAAACACCGTTACTCGTTAAGAGGGGAATGTGGGGGGTTTCCCTCTTAACCAGGCTCCGGCGTGAGAATAAGCGACTGCTTTGAGAGGATAATTAAGTGCTAAGAGTGAGAGTAGAGGGAATAGAATGTTTAACCTGTGGAATGAGGTCTCTCTTTATAGCCGGAGGGGTGTAAGAGGATATGGGCTGATGGGCCTTGGGCCAGAAATGGACAGCATAACGGATATGCTCTTTCTCTCTCTAGTGTCGACCGTTTAGTGGCTTCTAGAAACTCTTTGGTGCTGGCGCACCTTGATTGGAGCCACGTGTCGTTGTTGTCGGCCCTGCTGCTTTTCTGCCATCAGCAGACAAGTGGAGATCGTGGGACAGATGTCTTCGTCCCCTGATTGGTGCCATGTAGGCGTCCTTGAGTACTTCTCGTCAGACGATCGTGGTGCACGATTGACCAGAGCCTGCTGGACGCTCATTGGCTCCTTTTACTGCCACTTGTACCTTGTGTACCACCGGAGGTAGCCTTGCGCTCCCCTCCTGTGTGGTTCTTGTTGGGCATCTAACTAACCCGCGCGGGGTTAGTATGTCCATGTGTTCCATTATTTTATGCTAAGTGCTGATATCTGAGCTTCTTGTGGGCTATGCCTTGCGCGGCACAAATCGGAAAGTGGTGTAGGTCGCGCGAGGCTCTCAGTAAGAAGTTTATTAAAATAAGGAGTATGGTCTCACGCGCAACCTCAACTGAGGTTTGCGCGGCTTTTTGGGACCATACCCCTTCAAGTCCCCCCCAGTCCAGTGCTGCACCATGCGCAACGCAAGTGGTTGGAGCTCTGGACTTAGAAAAATAAAAGTAGAAGGGGAATGCTCTCTTGATCTTGGTTGGTGTGGCGCGTGTAAAAATTGTTGTTTCCAACTGCGCAGCTTATCAAGGCAGGTTCCAAGTGGTTCATTGGTTATCTGATCGGGCGCGAAATGTTGCTAAGGCGATGTTAGCTTGCGCGGCCCTGGTAACTTTTGCCTGAAGTTACTTGTAATTTTATGGCGGGAAACTTCGAAATTTGAACTCTGGCAAGTTGGTAGGATAAGTCGTTGAGTGCGACGTCTGAGTTGACCCCTGGCACGGATGTCATCATGCCGACAGCGACGGTTGCACTTCGTGTCAGGAGAGTGAGGCCCACGCGCGCGTGGTAACCGTCACCCCTGCTTTTCCGCTTGACGTGGCAGCCTCTCGTTGGCTAGCCTAGCGGCGAAAGCGGCATGCTTACCCATCGCATTAAATGTGATGGGTATATATATCCGAAGAGATGTGAGAGGTTCTCACTTTTCTTCTTTGCTTTCCAGTTTTCTCTCGTTTGTCTCTTTGAATCTTCAAGATTTTCTTCAAATCTTCAAGTGATTCTTCAAATCTTCAAAGTTTTTTCTTCAAATCTTCCAAGTTTTCTTCAGAAACTTGTGACTCTCATTACAATGACTGAGGAGCACCAGGAGGCTGTTTCTACCGAGGAGGGTCCTGTTCCCGTTCTCAAGTGGGATCTTGGACTATTTGAACAAATTGTTCGGAGTTTCCGGTTTCCACCGGAATGGGATGCTCGGTATCCGGCTCAGGGCCAGACTGCAGCCGATGCACCGCCGGGTTACATTACCTTGTACGAAGACTTTTTCCTCCAAGGTTATAACAACCCTCGGTAAAACCGACACCTTCATAATATTTCTGACACCCTAATATATCCTAAAAATATCCCAATATGTCTTTATATGCACCCCATATGTGAAAACCGAGCCCCAAAGTAGATTATAATATATATAGTAAATTAAAAACAATAAATAATAAGTTGAGGCGGGCCGCATGGGACCTCACCTCAACTTAACGCGGGCCGCATCAGGGTGTGAACCGGACTCCGCTGAAATCATAAGTTCATGCGGGCCGCGTATAAGATAGCCTAAGTTCATGCGGGCCGCGAGCGTCCTAAATGGTGGCGCAGCCCTGAGCTGACACGTGTCGAGAGCGTGTCGAACCTAGTGATGACCGGGCCAAGCTATACGTTGACCGGAGATTGACGCGGGTCGCGTAAGGGTTAGCCTTACTTAACGCGGGCCGCGTGAAGACGCGATATCAGCCCTATAAATAGAAGGCAACGGCCTTCAGTCCGTCTCGCTCAACTTCTTTCTTTCTTTCTTAATTTTCTATAGTGGCGTTACTATACCCGGGCATTATACCCCCTAAAATAGCAAGGTTCTGCTACGATGTAAGTATTATAACCCCTGGAGACGTATTAGATACGCTGCCCGATTGATCTAGGGTTCCGTAACGGCTGTCGTGGTTCTGCCCGACGTAGTCGTTGGAATGCCGTCTCGGGGAGGGTATTACTAATGTTAAAATGGGTTATTATACTAACACACGTGCATTTGTGTAAATTATAGATATTCACCAGGAAATCCTAA
This sequence comes from Helianthus annuus, assembly GCF_002127325.2. Taxonomy (NCBI): domain Eukaryota; kingdom Viridiplantae; phylum Streptophyta; class Magnoliopsida; order Asterales; family Asteraceae; genus Helianthus; species Helianthus annuus. Next base: position 85,451,200 of record NC_035437.2, on the reverse strand, counting down.
AGAATAACCTAAAACAGCAACGTGAGTAATCCTCTTTTTGTTAAATGTTTTTACAAAACCTTAAACACCTTTCCATGCGAATGACAGTTATTGAGTATTTGTAAGAATACAATTATCATGGGTATGTTGGGGTTTTGTATACAAAATTGGTTACAACCTGGTTAAGGAGTAACATTTCCACAAGTCGGGTGTCGACAGTACCAACGGGTGATAATTGATATAACTTGGAAACAAATGTAATTGCGGGATCGCCCTCAATACTATTCACTGTGAATTTTATTTAAACCTGATTAAACTGGGATTCACTCACCAGTATTTCCCACTGACAAAATGTTTTTAAAACGCGTTTCAGGTAACAAAATGTGAAAGCCAAATAGAAGCCAGCTGGACAGCACTAGAGGCTTGGAAAAGTGGCAATAAAGTTACCTAAGAATAAAATGGATGTTTTTATTAAATAAATAGGATTTATTCCTATGAAACGTGTGTATTGAAAAATTGGATTTTTATCCAGATGTTTAATGTTATAAAACATGGTGGTTTACTCTGATTAAATATTTCCTAACTACGGTCCTGATGAAAATTTCCGCTGCCAAATTGGATAAATAAATGTGATACCACCGAAACTGGCTCACGTTGGCCGCCCGTTCCCGGGAACTAGGGATCGGGGGTAGTGACAGAAGGTGGTATCAGAGCTATGCCACTGATTCAGCCACAGAAGTGTTCTGCTGACATCAAAATTCAAGTGTTAGGAAATAAATTATGGAAATACGTGTATAATTGTATTTCTTGCTATGTGTTATCTGACTATTTGTTAGTTTACAGTATGAGCGACCAAGGACCTTCTGACGCCTATCGTCAACTGTCTGGTTCGCCTAGGAGCGAAGGCACCTCCTCTTCTCAGCCTGCCCTCTCGGGGTATTCTGCTGACACAGAAGAAGGAATCTTTGTGTTTAAGGCTCAGTCTGAAGAGCCATTTCCTCATAAAAAGAGGGGATGGTTCAGTAAGGGAGCGCACGAGCGTAGGAAAAGAATGAAAAAGTTGCAGGAACAGTGAGTGTTAGCCGCAGCAAAAAGAGAAACTGATGCTTATAATCAGGATATGCTCAATAGGGGTATCGCTAATATCCATATTTTAGCAACCACTGCTGCTGACCCAAACCTGGAACAAATGCTAGCACCACAACCACAAAAGTCTGACCAACCCATGGAAGTAGAAAACCAGATAGAAATACCTGATTACAACCCGGAGGAGATACCTAGGGTACCTGCACCAGATCCTCTAGCCCCAAACAACTACGACCCCTGGTGGGACGATGTTAGGGACTATGTGCAACAAAACCCAATACAGGAAAGTGTGCCAATGCCCAACTTAGGAGCTTACCCAGGGTTAGATCCTCAAGATCCCTATAACATTAGTGATGCATATGTTAGGGAAATTTTAGAGAATCCATACCCGTACCAGGCCCCTATACCTCCGTATCAGGAACCCGTACCCCAGTTTCCAAACCCAGTCCTAGAACCTGCACCCCCAATGAGTGCAGAAAATGTCCGAGAACTTAGGACTTTTGGGGAGGAAATTTTAGAAAACAGTGAGAGAATGCGACAGGTGGGAGAACGCCTCGTATGGAAATACGATGAGCGTAATATGGATTTTTGGATGAATCCATATCAGTGGAGGTGATGGCAGAAACAGTAGTAGTAATAATAATAAAATAAAATATATGTGTGTATGTGTTAGAAAAAAAAACACTACGGATGCCTACTATTAGTATTGTAGCTTTACATTTCAGTCAGTATTGTAATTTAAATTTCAGTACTTTGTTTTAGAGTTTCCTTGGGCCTTGTTTGAAGTATGTCATAGCGGGCTTGGTATTCCCACTCTGTTGGTTTGAACCTCGTGAATTTGCTGGCCATCTCTGCAAAAGAAAACGCAAAACATTTAGCATGTTACGATAAATTTTCGAAGAAAACTGAAAACTGGAGGCTGGACACGGCCCCGTGGCCACTGGCCACTGGCCACTCCCCGTGTTCAGCTTATATCTCCCGGCCACGCCCCGTGCTCGCTGACTACGACCCCGTGGTCGGGGTTCTGTTTCCCCAAATTTTCATTTTTCGACCTGTTTCAAAAACATGAAAATTTTTGGTTCAGTAGGGGCGGTTTTCCCCGAAAATGAAACCCCAAGTGCTGTTTGTCCAAAAACAAACCGTTTGCCCCATCAATTTTATCTTTTTCGGGTAAAAAACAAGGGTTTAAGGTTTAATCTTGAAATCGAGCAAATCTACACATAATTTCAGTTGATTTACTTCCTATAACATGCAACTACACTAATACTACTAGATCTAAGCAAAAATTTGGGGTTTGGTTCGGTTCAAGTTCAAGAACCCTAGATTTTCCCCTAAATTTTTGATGTTAATCTACATGAAAATCGTTAAACTAACTATAGAAGATGATAGAATCATACCTTGTTGATGTTGAACGGAAGAAAAACGTAAAAATCTGCCGAGAATCGCAGGGGAACCAGAGAATTTTCAGGGAAATGGGTCGTAGTGAAATGATAAAATGAGAAGACAAAAGGGGTTTTATTCCGAACAGTAGCCAACCATGCCCCCGTGCTCGTTGGGCACGGCCCCGTGGGCAGCTAAAACTTAATTTTTTATAATGCACATGTGAGTGACCTGTTTCCCAAAAGTTGGTTTAGATATCTTCGTTTAATTATTCCTCGACCGCTTGTAGCGAGATCTCTTCCTCAACATCCTCAATGAATCCTTGATAAAGCTTAATCCGTTGTCCGTTGACTTTAAATGGAATTCCATTTTGAGATTTAATCTCAATTGCACCGTGTGGAAAAATATGAGTGATAGAAAAAGGTCCCGACCACCTAGACTTTAGTTTTTCAGGAAATAATCGAAGTCGTGAATTAAACACTAGAACTTGATCCCCTACTCGAAATTCATTAGGTTTAATATGTTTATCATGCAAGTTTTTCATTCTTTCCTTATAAATTTCGTAGTTAGAGTATGCTTGATTCCATAATTCGTCTAATTCGTTTAATTGACAAAATTGATTCTTTCCGGCGGTTTCAATGTCTAAGTTTACGTTTTTAATGCCCAGTAGGCCTTGTGTGCTATTTTTACTGGCAAATGACAAGACAAGCTTATATGGGGTGGTACCTATTGTTGTTTTATACGTTGTTCGAAAAGCCCATAAAGCGTCGTCTAATTTATCGGCCCATTCTTTTTTATTTAATCCTACAGTTTTTTCAAGTATTCTTTTTAAACCTCGCTTAGTCACTTCGGCTTGTCCATTTGTTTGAGGGTGATATGCAGTTGAGATCTGGTGATAGACCCCATATCTTGATATAATTTTTTCAAGTTGATGATTACAAAATGGGTACCCCTATCACTTATTAATGCTTTTGGAGTTCTGAAACAAGAAAATAGTCGTTTCAAGAATCTTACCACAACTCTTCCATCATTTGTCGGAAGAGCTTCGACTTCAGCCCATTTTGACAAGTAATCTACTACCACAAGTATATATTTGTTTCCTTTTGACGGTGGGAAAGGTCCCATTAAGTCTAGTCCCCACACATCAAAACTTTCACAAACAAAAATGCCATTTTGTGGCATTTCGTTTTTGTAAGAAATATTACCTGATCGTTAGCATGCATCACATGTCTTGATAAGACTTTGGGAGTCTTTATAAATCGTTGGCTAATAGAATCCTGAATCAAATACCTTTCGTGCGGTACTAGCGGCTCCATGATGTCCTCCGTATGGACCTTCATGACAATGGCGGAGAATTTTTCTTGCTTCACAACCATGCACGCATCGTCGGATAAGTTGGTCGGCACACATTTTGAAAAGATAATGATCTTCCCAAAAATAATGCTTTACATAGCCAAAGATTTTTTTTCTTTAATGATGTGACCATCCTTTTGCGACTATTCCACTAGCTAGGTAGTTGGCGTAGTCGGTGTACCATTGTTCTTCTCGGTACTCCACCATTTCTAATGATTCCGTTGGGAATTTTTCATTGATGAGCTCGTCCCTAGTTGCCTCCAAAGCTGGATCTTCCAACAGGGATACATGATCTGCAGCGGTTTCTTCTGCTCCTCTTTTGTCTTTTATTTCAATATCAAATTCTTGAAGAAGTAGAATCCATCTGATTCAACACGGTTTGGCGTCCTGCTTTTTAAAGAGATAACGAATGTCTGCATGGTCTGTATAAACTATCATTTTAGAAAGAACAAGATAAGAACGAAATTTATCAAAAGAAAATACTACAACTAGTAATTCTTTTTCAGTTGTTGTGTAATTTTCTTGTGCATCGTTAAGTGTTTTACTAGCGTAGTATATTGGGTGAAAATGCTTATCTTTTTGTTGTCCCAAGATAGCTCCAACTGCAAAGTCACTTGTATCGCACATAATTTCGAAATGTAATTTCCAATCAGGTGCTATCATGATTGGTGCATTGACTAGCATTTCTTTTAGTGTTAAAAATGCGTGGTTGCAATCCTTGTCAAAGATGAACGGAGCATCTTTTTTCAAGTAATTTTGTCAAAGGTCTTGAAATTTTAGAAAAGTATTTAATAAATCGTCTATAAAATCTGGCGTGCCCTAGGAAACTCCTGATGGCTCTAACGGAGGGTGGGGGTAGTAATCGGGAGATGGTGTCTATTTTAGCCTGATCAACCTCCATTCCTTCGCTTGAGATTTTGTGACCGAGTACCATTCCCTCCGTTACCATGAAATGACATTTTTCCCAATTAAGGGCGAGGTTAGTTTCCTCACATCGGGATAGCATTTGTTCAAGGTTATCGAGGCATTGGTCGTATGAATCTCCAAAGATAGAAAATTCATCCATGAAGACTTCCATAATCTTTTCTATCATGTCATGAAGATGGCCACCATGAAACGTTGGAAAGTTGCGGGGGCATTACATAGACTAAAAGGCATGTGTCGATAAGCAAAAGTTCCGTAGGGACATGTGAATGTTGTTTTTTCTTGGTTTTCGGGAGCTATTGGTATTTGAAAGTAACCTGAAAAACCATCTAAAAAACAATAAAACTTGTGACCGGATAATCTTTCTAACATTTGATCAATAAAAGGTAAGGGAAAATGATCTTTCCTTGTTGCCTCATTTAATCGACGATAATCTATACAAACTCTCCATCCGGTGACAGTTCTTGTTGGTATTAATTCATTTTTTTCATTAGTGACCACCGTCATACCTCCTTTCTTGGGAACTACTTGGACGGGACTCACCCAAGGGCTATCGGAAATTGGGTAGATAAGTCCAGCGTCAAGTAGTTTGATGACTTCGTTTTTAACCACTTCTTGAACATTTGGATTTACTCTACTTTGTGGTTGTATTACCGATTTATAGTCATCATTCATTAAAATTTTGTGCGTGCACATGGAAGGGCTTATTCCTTTAATATCTACCCGCTTCCATGCGATCGCTTTTTTATGTTTTTTTCAAAAGTGTAATTAACTTTTCTTTTTCTAAATTAGTTAAGTTTGAAGAAATAATTACAGGTAGTTTACCATCCTTGTCGAGAAAGCATATTCAAAACCTTTTGGGAGTTCTTTGAGCTCAAGTGGTGGGTCTTTAGGAGACTCCTTATTCGGTTGCTCATTTTGGTCAAGGACCAAAAATGTTTGTTCAATGGCGACCTCTTCTTCGACAAAGTGGTTGATTTCTTCTCCAGTATCGGATGGTTCATCTTCATCTTCAATTAGGGGGTCGTCATTGCCGATTGGATATTTCATTGATTGGTCAAGATCGACATAATTTTTTTCGGCCCCTAATTGAATGGGTAGGTTGTTTTGCTTCTGGTTGATCATAGCTTGATGGGTTTTCACAAAAGGTCATCCCAACACAAGTGGAGCGTCATCCACAATAACAAAGTCGGTTGGGACTACCATTTGATTTGTTTGCACTAACACATCCTCAACTACTCCCATTGATTTTATTATTTTCCGATTTGAAAGAAAAATGGGTATTTGAAGTGGAGAAAAATCACTAACACTTAATTTTTCGAAAATGTAGTTTGGCATTATATTAACACAAAGATTTTTATCGATTGTAATATTACTAATAAAGTTGTTTTGAAAGAAACATGGAACCGGTGTAATGTTAATTTCAAATGGATCATCTTTTATTAGCGTAGTTTGATCGTTTGTTAAGTTAATGCTTACCATTTCGTCAATTTTAGTGTTAGTGTTTAACTCTTTTAAAAACTTAGCATGAGCAGGTACCAAACAATGGTTTTCGAAAGAAGGTGTTAAGAGATTGATTTCTTGAAAATTTGACTCTTTTTGGAGATTAGCGTTTTCGGACTTACCTTTTTCGTTGTTTGGTTCATGCGTCAGTTTTTCACTTATTTGTTCTTCCATTTTTACCTCTTCTACTATTACCTCTTTAGTACAAACTATCTCTTCCCTCGCGCGGGATTCATTTATATAGCGTTCGATATCTTTGAGTGCGGAAGTTCAAACCTTGGTCCTTCATAATACCCATATGAGGTAGATGGTTCATACCATTGTTCCTCATGGTGAGCATATGATGGAGATGATTCATACCTTGGTTCCTCAAGGTACGAGTATGAGGTAGAAGGTTCATACCTTGGTTCCTCATGGTAGGTGTATGTGTTGGATGGCTCGAAAAGGTCACAATATCGTACCGAGTGAGGGTTATCGCAAATGGTACAATACTCTTCTTCGTAATCATCCTCTTCATAGTAGTAATTGTAACCTCCTGAGTATTGATCCATAAGAATCACTCAGCAGATCACAAAAGAGTCTCAGGACCAGAAAACAAGATTAAAAACTGAAACAGAGGCTTACCACGGCCCCGTGGTCAGTGAACACGACCCGTGGTCAGGGTCTGTATCTGGGAAATGTTACTGGTTTTTGTGCAGCATGGGGGCGTGTTCTGTGAGCACGACCCCGTGTTCAGACTACTGTTATGTAAAAATTTCTAAAAATTTTAAAAAATGTGTGCGCAGGTTTGAAAAGGTTTTGAAAAATGATTAGGCCATCGATTTTAAGCTTTCTTAAAATCCTTGTGTCCCCGGCAACGACGCCAAAAACTTGGTGTGTGCAAAGCGTGATATGTTTTTATTGATATTTTAAGCACATTTTACACATTAATGAAGTTTTAAATTTATAAAACACAATATTCTACTAACACTAAACATACACTTGGGCAAGTGCATCCATCGAGAGCGTAGTATAGCGTTGGTAAGATACCGAGGTTGTCCAATGACACAAGAGCTTATAGTACAAGTTTATCCTCAATGTCTAACCAATCTAAATTGTTTTTGAGAAAAAGTTTAGAAACATGAAAATAAAGACTAAAAAATGCAAAGATAAATAAATAAAAACAGATAGACAAGATGAATCACTTGGATCCGACTCGTCTTTAATGTATCCTTTGATGACTTTCGCACTTTCGGACCTTTTAAGAGATTATCTTAGTTATAGTAGTAGGCCCCTCTTTTGAAGGTGACGTTACCCTCAACCCAGTGGTTTGAGTCAGCAGGGATACAATTGAAAGATAATTAAGTTAGTTATTAATGCGAAAAGTGGTAGCCCCCTCTTTTGAAGGTGACGTTACCCTCGGCTAAGTGGTTTAAGTTAGCAAGGATACAATCCCAAGAAGCCGGTTTAATGTATTAATAGTAGTTTACATATGAGGGGTTCAAGCTATCCGCACCTCCGCCATCCAATACCAGTGGGTATTGAAGGAGGTCCTACTAAGCTTGAACCAGGTCCTTGTAGGATCTATACACTGAACAAGGCAAGAACCTTACCAAACCATTCCCCTAACCCCCTATTTATAGCCTGCACAGTACTCTGGCAACGGCCTCGTGTCCAGCGGGCACGCCCCCGTGGCCAGCCTTTTTCTCTTCATTCATTAATTGCAAGTGTCAGCAGAGGGCCCCACACCGCCCCGTGTCCAGCGGGCACGGCCCCGTGGTCATCATCGTATCTGTACTATCAAGATTTGACAAGATTCTGCGTATCTTTGCGTTGACCACGCCCCATGTTGAGCTGGGCACGCCCCCGTGGTAGACGTGGAAGCTTCTATAGGTTTGTCTTTTGTGTAGGTCCCGGACCACGCCCCGTGTTCAGCAGGGCACGGCCCGGTGGTCAGTCTTCTAATTTCTTGTTTTTACTTTGGGGATGCTGCCAAGGGGTCGGGCATGTAATATTTATTTGTTTTCTTTGTATTTATATTGGTTTTGGCTGCCTATTTGCTCCTTTTGTTCGTTTAAAAGGAAGATAAAAACACGCTTTTTCCAACATTAGTACTAACAAAGTTAGTTTTATGCCTTATTTGATGTAATTTATATGTTACATTTTGCACACATTAAGAGGCAAATGAAAATTAGGGCAGGGTTCTTGGGTGGGAAATAGAATTTCGGGGAGAGGGAAAGTCGTAGGGGATATTTTATTGACACTCTTTTCCTGAGTCTCATTTAACAAGGGAGTGGAAAGAAAAGAGATGAAAATATAAAAAAACCATGTTCCCGAGTTTTTTTATGGATAGGAGGGGAGGGAAAAGGAAAGAAATTTTTTTTATGTATCCATCCTCCCAAATTGGAGAGATTAGGAGAGAAAATATTATTAGTTACTAAATTGCCCTATATCTAATTAAAATGTTTTATGTTTAAAGGGTATAATGGTAAAATTGTTCCTTTCTTTTCTTTTCTTCCTAACTCGGGAACACATAAAATGTTTGATTTTTTCTCTTTTCCTTTACTTTTCACTAAACTAGGGAACACGAAAAAAATCACATATTTTCCTTCCTTTTCTCTCTTAATTTATTTTCCTTCCCCTCCCCGTGTTAAATGAGACTCGGGAACACAGTGTAAAAGTTTGAGAAGGGAAAGAGGGTGAAAAAGTAGGAGTGATGAAAAATTTTAGTGGCGTATGTAATTGCCATTAAAACCAGAGTTAGCAGTATAGTGGAGAGTTCAAATGAGAAGAAACTTTATGTAAGAAGAAAAAAGAAGAAATTTTAACCAATAAGAATGCTTCATTTTACTTCATTTAATATAAGTATTTAATGTTATTATAAGGGTAATATGGTAAACCTACAAAGATCATTAATTAGTAGTATTTCTATTTAATAGCTAACTACATTAAAATATGTAACTTATCTTTAAAATATATATTTTTTTTCAAAAAAATAAAATAAAATAATTTAGAGTGTAGGATAAATTACAATGTGTATATGATAAATTACGGGTTGTGTAGGATAAATTTCAACATGTGTAGGGTAAATTTCGAAAGGTGTAGGGTAACTTTTGATCTGTGTAGTCAAAAAACATTAGTGTGAAAGATGATAGTTTTTATGCCTAATTAATTAGTTAAAGATGATAATAAATGAGATAAGTGAAAAAGTATTTAATGTTTTACAATTGTACCCTTTGTTATTTTTCTTTTCAATTAAATTTTTTTGTCAAATGAACCTTTCCCTAGCAGTATAAAAGATAAATGCCATTAAAATAGGTGTTAAACAAATGTGGTTTATGTAAAGTGACGTTAAAAACATAAATTAGTGGCACAAAATCTAAATGCCATTATAAGTGTGTGCCATTAAATAGCTTTTTTTTGTAGTGTTCATCATACGAACCGGTCGGCTTAGTATGCACCATCTACCCTTTAAAACACCAAAAGCCCTCTCAACATCTTTTCTTGGCGATTCTTGCAACTTTTTAAACGCCTTTTCTTTAGTCTCGACCGAAAATGAAGGAGCTTTCACAAAAACAGACCATGATGGGTAGATACCATCCAGAAGAAGAATGCCTCGTCTGTATTATCGTCCGTTAACATAGAATGGACATAAGAGTGCGGTACCATCCGTTATGGTTTGGAACGACGGCGACATGTGCAAAACATTGATGTCGTTGTTTGAACCTGGAACACCAAAATATGAATGCCAAAACCATAAATCATTCGACATCACCGCTTCAAGTATGATGGTTGGTCTTTTAACGTCACCCCTAACATACGCCCCTCGCAACCCTCTTGGACAATTTCTCCGCTCAATATGTGTACAATCGATGCTACCGAGCATCCCTGGAAAATGCCATCTAGCCTCATGTGCGGCGTAAATACGTGAGATGTCGTGTCTCGTCGGTTTACGTAAAAACTCTTTACCATACAATTTAATGATCGCGTTACAAAAAAATTGCAGACATTCACGTGAAGTTATGTCCGACATAGATAAGTATTCATCAAATTGATCGGGAGGGTTACCTGTCGCTAGTTGGCGAATGGCGGACGTGCATTTTTGTATCGGCGTGAAACTTCGTTTGCCCCTCGCGTCGTAACGTTCTTGAAACCATTCTTCAGTTGCTTCGATGTCTCCAACAATCTTTAAAAATAATTATTTTGGTAAAGAAACCGATCTCTAAACGTTTCGGCATTGTAGACCGGATTCTTCACAAAATAATCGTTCATTAACAATTCGTTGGCATTTTCACGATCACGATCCACCATTTTCTTCTTTGGGCGGCTCGGACTTGCTTCAAGTTCGTTATACACCGATTCGAAAAATTCAACCGTCTCATTGTCGACGATTGGCTATCGCTATCGGTGTCAATCGGAAACGACGAAGATGTAGGAAAATCCATTTGTGAAATATGTAGAATGTGTGATATGTATTTTTTGTGTGGGTGAAATGAGAAGAAAGTGTGATATATATAGATTGTGAAAGTTTTTTATTTTATTTTATTTTAAACGGTAACATTCAACGGTCACAACCCACCACAACGTTCCAATTTTGAAACTTTCACGTGTGAACAAGTTGACGCGTTATAAGATTGACGCGTGAAAAAATAGGACCGCTCTACAAAGAATTCTCGCAATAGCGGCAACTTTCACATTTAATCTCGTCAACAGAAACCTTTTTACTAACCAAAACGAAACAAAACACCATACTTAAATCAACAGTCAAACAAAAAACCTTAAACTAAAACCATGGTTGTAAAAGTCGCTAGTCGCTCTCTAGTCGGATTCGGGAGTACTCGGGAAGTACTCGGCTTAGGCGGAGACTACTCGGGGAGTAATTGGCCTGGGAGAACAGTACTCGTGCCTCGGCAACCTACCTTGTAGCGAGTACTCGGGGAGTACTTGAAGCCTAGCTAGGTGGGACTTTTACAACCATGACTAAAACACCATACTTGTATTTGACTAAAAAGCAGTCAAACATCATGAAATCAACAATAGATCTACTCAAATTACTAACATAACAACTGAAATTTCAAAGCAATTTGGAATATTCGTACCATTTTCGAAGTGGCGTCGGAGAATCAGGCGAGATGGAGGTGCTCCGGCAGAGTGAAGGCGATGCGGCAGTGCTCCGGCAGACTCAAGGTTGTGCAACGGTGTGATAGTGGAGATGATGAGTTGTGGTGTGTGTAGATTTCATCTTGGAGGGAAAAGAGGAAAAAATGCCGCTAAACTGGTTGTGAGCCTTTTTACACATGTTTTAATCAGGGATAAACCCTAGTCCTTCGATCAGTTAAGCAAACAACGGCCTAGATCAATTGCAAAGGCCGTGTCCCGGATCAAGACTTTTAGCGGCGACTTTTTAGATGTCGCCGCTAATGCTTGAATTTCTTGTAGTGCCGGCGGCGGTGTTTTGATCTTCATCACGCGTGACCTGGGCATATAACGGACCGCTACGGGTTCCCTAAGTGAACAAATCTTCAGTAGTTATCACATTTGGATCTTTGCGTTGAGTGCTTGGGTGTAGTAGTTGATATCTCTAAGTTGGACAAATGTTAAGCTAAATTTATTCATTCATCTCCTACGTCTTATAGGTTATTTCTAATATTAGAAAATGAATCTTTTTTACCGTTATCTTCTACTTGCCACCATCAAAAAAGTGCTTTTTCCGCATCTGAGATGCGAACCGGTTACACTAGTTTTACAATATTATTAACAAAGTTCCTTTTACAAATAGTTTCACACAATACACAACAGCAAAGAAGGTTAATTATACTTTATTGACAATCGTTTTAGTTTATCCAGCAACAGTTGTTGTACATGAAAAGAACAATTCTAAGGCTGAACTCAAGATAAGACGCAACAAGAACAAAAGGTAACAAAAATTAAACATGAACTCGCACATCCAAGTGCGGTAACGTCGTCGAATTGAAGGGGGATTGAACTTCTGCTCTGAACCAAAAATTTTCCCAGAAGCAACCACCGGAAGTAACTGCACTGCACTGAGTTAGAGAGGTTTCAAATGCATGTTGGTGGTATTTTTTGAATCCCTTGCCGATGTAATTCCCCCATCACACTATCAAGTGCTGGTGGTTTTAGTCCAAGTGGAAGAGGCTGCCATGGCTTTGATAATATGTCTCCAATTGCTGCATCAATGCTCTCCTTCGTCTGCATCACAAATTGGAACAACAATTAACAACTAGTCTTTTCCTAGAATTTTAAATCATATTCACACAAACAACATATGTATGTATGTATGTATGGACCTTATTTATTTGGATCTAATAATAGATATTTATTTTAGGCTACATGAGTCTTTTAGTCATATTAGAACACATCCTGCTGCATGTGTTATTTGTTGGAACTTACTGGCAGTCCTCTCATTTTCAATCTTTCTTGTCCTTTAGAAAAACTAACAATCACATTTATTTATATTTTTATTTTTGGTCACTAGAATTTTAAAATAAGTAACAAAAATCAGAATTTACAAAATGTTTCATATAGGCTAATTTCATACTAGTTGATTGTCAAACTTTTTTTCTTTTTTTTTTTTTGCTAAAACTTGGTTTTAAATTATCTGAAATACAAGATCACTGGTTATAGTCCCTTACAAGTTACAATAAAATCTTTCAGAGTAAATTAGTATTTACCGGATGTAGGTCAAATGGTGGTCGGGGGCAGGATTGTCCGGTGGAAGGAGCGGTGACACCTATGCCGGAGTCTATTTTGTACATGGCATGAGGTGGTGGGATACCAGGGACCGCTACATGCGGAATTGGAAATCTCTGAAGATATATGATTCAAAACCAAATGAAAACCATTTTTTTCTACAAAAAGTTACCTAACATAAATTAAGAATAATCATGAGGTTACCGTTTGTGGTAAAATTTGTGGGAAGTATGGTGCCTGCACAAACGAAAATACATGTTAAACAAAAGGACACAAAGTAAAACTAACTCTAGTGGTAGATCTAGAAACTTTTGTAAGGATGACTGGGCACCCCGTAGCCCATCATTGCTTGTACATAAAAAACAAGTTAATTTTCATGGGCTTAGGGCCTGGGCATCCCGTCGTAAAAGGTTGGATCCGCCCTCGTGCCATAAAGAGAGACATAAATTTCAGAAAAAAAGTTACTCGTTGGTGATGAGTGTGCCAAGGTGGTGGAGGAGAGGTTGATGGTGGCCAGACATGTGGTGATGGTGGTGGTGGTGGTGGTGATGGTGAGTGGGCTATATGCTTTGGCCATACAGGCATCAAAGGTCGATCCGCGGAGGGGTGACCCCATACATGTAAGGGTCTATAATGAGAAACTGATGTCATTGAAGGGAAGCCCATGCTTGGTGGTGGTGCAATCCAAGGTCCCATGTGCCTCTTGCCACATGCGCCACTACCTCCTCCGACTGACTTGGTGGCGGTGCCACCATACATTTGACGCCTGTGGCTCCAACTTGCTGCCTCTGCTTCCCTCGCAAGAAGATGTTTTCGATGCGATCTATATTTCTGCATAACATTACATATGTATTGGATGTTAGATATACTTATTTATATATGTTTCTAGCCATTACTATGATAGTAAAGAACGTTAAGAAAATAAAACCCCTCCATGCCCATAATTCACGGTCTCAAAACTCTATTTTGTGAAAGCCACAAAAAAAAAAAAAAAAAAAAAAAAATTATCGCAGAAAGTAGTATGAGAATATAAGTATTATAGTAAATTATTGATAGACATTTACTTTTTTGAAATTGAACTTCTATGATTCTATCAGCTTGATAAAAGTAAAAGAAAACAAACAAAATAACGACTGCTACATCTCTGTCGTTGTTTTTTTTTTGGGATCAATAAAGTTGTCTTTTTAGAGTACAAACTACTTTAGATTGAAATCATTTGCCTGCTAGAAAAGTTTGCATGTGAAGACTTTTAACAATAATTTGATTCCTCCCAAGTGACATAGTGTGGTGGTAACGTCTCCTAATCTTAGAGGTTGAGTCTTCAAATCATAACAAGAGGTGCGGATATAAAAGTATTTTGGAGTTTAGTTTGCCGTTTAAAAAAATAAATAAAAAGACAGCAATTTGATTCTTTATATTTCTAACCGAAGTATTTATTTAGTGTACAAAATATACCTTTGAATATTGAAAAAAATCAACGTTTATCCAAAGAAAATATAGCTTATTAAAAGCAAATGTGCCAAGATATGTTAAACTTTTGGGAGTAAATTAGGGCCAATAAATATCAAATGTATGAGATATGGTGATACCGTAATAAATATATTTAACTGTAAGATAACTTGCCGTTCAAAAAAAAAAAAAACTGTAAGATAACTCGATATAGTTTTACTTTTCTTTATCTGTATATTAAAAAGTTCACAATGAAATGACTTCATTAAAATCTGACATGGAAATTTGTTTTAGTTAAAGTGAAAGCAAACATATTTGATGTTGGATAAACTACAAAGGTAAAAATTACATGCTAATTACAATACTTTTAGGTATAGTGTTCCTCAAATTAACTTACATAGAGCATTAGTAAAATCCATTCAGATATTAGTTTTATTGAAAAAAAAAAAAAAACAATAATCTTTTGGCAACATCAATCTGTATGATTGACTGATGTGTTTGATAATTTGTCAACATTTATGAAAGAAAACTAATTTAATCCGTATGATTTTAGAACACATACACGTGGTAGTTCATACATCATATGTAATGAATGATATGCAATTCAAAAAACAGTTAATTAAAGCTAGTACAATAATGCTGTATCTTTTGTTACCTAATTGCACAGTACATAATTCTCTAATAATATAATTTCATTACAGCACAAGAAAGTAATCTTTCTAAATGAAAGTAGTAATTGATGAAAGAAATAAGTGATTATCATATGAGTAATGTTAAAGTCAGATTGAGAGGATTTTTAAAGGTGTGTTAATTACAAACAATGTCCTAAAGTTATGAAAATCTATAAACTTATGTACACTCAAATAATATAAAAATGCAGGTTTGATTCATATAATATATATATATACCTGAAGATGGCTAGCAATGTTATGGCGAGTAAGACATCCAATACCCATAATCTCAAGAATTCTTGAAGGGACTGCCTTATCCACCCCCAACTGCTCGACCGCCTGCACGAATCTCCGATGCAGTTCCGGCGTCCAGTCCACCTAGGACATCAAAACTTACATTTTTAGATCAAAGAATGCAACTAAAACATTTGATTTTAGAGATGTGTTCAGTATGCTTATTGGCATCTGTGAATTGATCCATTTTTGGACAAAAAAGGCTGCAGTTATGACTAATAATGTTTCCTTCAGATGACACCCGTGAAGGGTTTGCCACCCGTGAACTTATAGATAAAACTTCCAATATGTTTTGTGGTCTTCATAAGTTCTATAAGAATTTAGAATGCGATCATATATATGCATAGATTAGTGTTTCTTCTATGCTACTTTTGCTAACCTCAAGATTTCCTGTCTACATAGTACCGTTGCCTTAAAACCCTAATTTGTATTCTTAAAAACATCATATATAACAAAGAAAAAATAATAACAAATCCGTAACTAGTATAACCCCACTTATATCAACCTACTGACACGGTATAGGATGAGGGCAAACTTTTTCTCAATCTAAAAAGATTAAGCTTTCTAAGACCCAACTAGAAAAAAGATAAAGAAAAGAAAAAAAAAAACAAGAAACCCTAATTGATCTTGTTATCCTAGTTTTGCTTTACCTTAACTTTTCTCTTCCCTTGAGATGAATTCTTGGATTTATCAGACAAAGATTTCATCCCTCTAACATTGGTTTCCTTTTGTTTAGGAGCCAGATTTGTAGCCGGAGCTTCTTTACTTGCTGTCAAATCTTCATCTTTCTTATCGCTAGAGAACGATGTCACACTGTTGTTATTTAACTCACAAGGTTCTTCTCCACCACTAAGCGAGAATTCTCCGGTAAGTAGCTCCGGGTCCATTTCCAAATCCGGCAACATATCTTGATCATCCATCCCCACAAACAAATCATCAAAATCAATACTTTCAAGCAAATTATCATCCGAGAAATCCGGGAACTCATTACCGACCGAAAACCCAACCGAATGATCACATCCCTGATCTCTTCCATCTCTACCAGTGTTGGTTCCTAGTGGTGACACAATAGCTAACATTACCACACTGGTAAAGTGATGAAAGTACTGTGTATGCTATAAAAGAAACTGGCTATCCAATATGGTGGTGTAATGCACTAATACTTGACTAAAGGAAGATATTTTGCATTAAAGACTGATACTTTCCGGCGAGATTTGAGGGGAAGGGATGAATAAAGGGGAGAATATGAAGCTCCGATGGGACACAGAAGAGACAATATGTAATAAATAATTGGATTGCAATGCGTCTTGCAGTGTGAGAGGGTGGTGAGGATGGATCTCCACCACAATAAGTTTGAGTTGAATCAGTGAAGAGGGGTCTCCTTTGTTTGTACTTTTGCTTATGTTTTTGTATTTTTTTGTTCTTATTATATCATATCTTTGGAGTGGCTTTTTGTAATTTTGTATGTATAGTGGAGAATGTGTGATATGTGGGTGAGGTTTTTTTGCGGAGCTACAAGAAATGTTTGTGTTTATTCATAAATGGTGCACTCGTGAGTATTATTAATATTTTATGATAATTCTATGGCGAGAGTGATAGGAGCAACGTGGAAATATAAAGGTATTGCCCTAATAACTTTTTTAACATATCTTATCTTATGTTATATTATTTTATTTTTCAGATTTCAGACATCTACAACACTTATATTGTTGGGGAATTTCGGTTTTCCGAATGATTAGAGAGGCGTGTAATCACTCTCAGATTAAATTATTTCGGTGGTTCACCCGAATAATTTAATCGGATACAACTCTGATTTCGAGAAATTGAACTAGTGTATGTTGTTTGTGTGAATTGATGAACCAGAATTGTGACCAAAAAAGTCTACGAAAATTTTAGAGTTTGGGGTGTAACTGCCCAATGGTAGTTAATCCAATTTTTGGACAAAATTGTCATTTAACTGCCATTTTCAAACATTTCAAACATTTCGAAAATGTGCCATTTTTTTTCAGCTCGACCCCAGCCAAGGGCTCTGCCCCTTGGACCCCGCCAGGGGCTGCCGCCCCTTGGACCCTGCTCCCAGGGGCGCTGCCCCCGGATCCCCGCCAAGGGGGCGCTGCCCCCTTGGAACCCCTGTAGAGTACGGGCTCCGCCCGTACACTTCGAATAATAATAACTCAGACAAGCGTGCACTCCCGCACCTCCTAACTTGCTTGATGTGTATTATTATTCGCTTTGATCACCAAGTCAATCCCCGATTACACTAAAATATCTAACATATATTATTTTATTTTTCAGATTTCAGACATCTAAAACACTATCAACTGAAAAAAAAAATTATGGTTGACATGAAAGAAATATGGAGAAGGGAAGACAGGGGACACTAACACAACGAGGATTAAGAAAGAGTAAAATAATATTTCACGGGCGTGAGAGGAGATGAGAGAGGGAGGACCGACTATGAGCCTTCTAAAGTGGTGGAGAGACACTACAAGAAAACAGGGTAATAGAGGCGACAAATGTCACCGCTTTTAATACGATATGCGCCGCTAAAGGTTTTAGCGGTGACAAGTCGCCACTATTATAGCGTCGCTGTTTCTTGGCCGCTATTGACCCAGTTGTCGCTGCTATTGGTGGTAGACCTTTAGCAACGATATGTGACAACTGCACGAAACCGGTAATTTTTGTACTATTTTAATAATTATTTATTTCATGCATTTATGTGTTTACACGTCAACAATATATGCTTACATGTTATGCATTTGAAATCATGCATGTTTCATACTTTATTTGTCACAATATATAATACTTTAAGCGTTGTCTTGAAACAATTAAGTAAACTCACCGCTTAGACAAGCTGTGTAAGCACAGCTTCAGTATTCAGTTAAACAATAGATTTAGGATTTAGATGTGGGTCCAACATCAAAAATACATTAAAACCCAAGTGGGTGAACGAAAGTTTACATTAACACTTTCCGCAAGCTAAAATAAGCACTAAAAACTGTCCGGAACACACTTTAAATACAGAATTCAACAAAATTCAGCACCTTAACATTAAAATAACATGCAGAATTAATGATTAAGCATCCAGGATAACTTGTAAAGTGTCGGGAATGAAAACCTGTCACAAAAGGTACTTTATACCTTGTAAAATTCACTATTTAGCACTTTAACGAACCCACAACCGAATGATTAACCGAACACTACCCTAAACACCAAAAATAGACTAGAAACATAGTTTTGATGTTTTAAAGCTAGTTATGGTGATAAAACACCTTAAAAATCATAAAAACACTTAACCACACATAACACTTCATTAAACCCCCTAACCTACCTTCTAACCCCTAAACTTCCAAAAACTAACACTTTACCCCCCTAGTCTTGGCTGATCCCATATGGCCCCATCTCTTTCTCCTTTAACCAATGATCATGCTTAGTCAAGTGGCCAACATAAGAACCCATGGTTAATGTGATGTTGGTGGATTATAAGTAAAGACCTAAGGTTGTTAAACCTTATCATAACCCATTCAAAAGTTTCATCATCTTCTATCCTTCTCCTCTTGTACTCTCGGCCTCAAGAACACACGCCCACATCCATATTTTTCAGTCATTTTCAAAAAGATCTAAGGCTATACAAAGGTGTATGGAGATGATCTAAGAAGGTACCAAGCAAAGGAAGTTGAAGGACCATCACTAGGAGCTTTTAACCACCTTGTTTACATCATTTTCATCTTCATCTTGTTCTTCGTCACTTCCCTAGCCATAAGAGCTAGTGGTAAGCTTCTTAAACTCATTTTTACTTCATGTTCATGTTATGTACAAGTTACACAATCTAAGAAACCAAACTTTAAAAGATGAAGACATGTAAATCTAACATAATCAAGGTAAAAACAAGTTGTTATGAAGTTTTTGATGTATGATGTGAAGCTGTTGATGTTGATATTCTGTTTTTAATTAAATCCATCATGTGTATGCTTGTTAGAAGCTTTGATCTAACAAGTTTAAGCATATATCTTGAAAGATCCATGATGAAACTTGAAGATGAACTTGAAAGATCTTTAAAGTGAGTATGAAGATGGTTTGAAAGTGTGTTTTTCATGATCTTGGAACCATTAAACTTGTGGATGGTTAATTTTGTGAAATAAAGTCTCATAAAAGTTTGTCAAAGTTTAACAAGAATGCTTATTTTTGAAAGATCTAAGTATGTAAAGTGTAGATTTGAAAGACTACATATTTCTAAGAATATTCAAGTTCATCATAAGATTAAAAATGATGATTTTAGTTATTTTTGTTTGTTAAATTGTAGGATCTTAAATCTTGATGATTTAAATAAAATAAACACATGTTTTGAAAACATGAGAAACCTCCATTTTTAGGGGAAACTATGTCAAAATTTTTATAAAATTGACACTTAGCAAAATACATGTTTTGGTAAAACTTTTTCCCCAAAAATTCATCTAAAAGTATTTACCAAGGTTTCCTATTTACAAACCAAGAAAATAAGGTTTTCTTCAAGGATAAAATCAAATATAAGTATTTATGTGTTTAGGAAATATATATATATATATATATATATATATATATATATTTAGTGGTCACAAAAATTATGTATATTATGTGTATTATACGTATTAGGGTATGTTATGAACTTGAAAAAACACTAAATACTCCAAATGAGTATAACTACCAAAATACACATAAAAATACATAAGAAGTACTCAAATATATATGTATACAAAATTACCCATAAATGGGTATACGGACAAATATAAAAATACATATTAATATAAATATATATATCTCACAAATACATGGACTTGGACAATATTTGAACAATTATATATATATATATATATATATATATATATATATATATATATATATATATGATAAGGTTCATGTGAGAAGTAGTAGGCTAATTGAGAAACTTAAGAAGCATTCTGTACCACACATTTTCCCTAAGCAAAAAAATACCAAAAAAAAAAAATGTAAAAAAATGCAATTTTTTTTTGGATAAATCGTAGCTTTTTCTTTAAGGTTTTTTTTTTAATTTGGATTTATACACATGTGTATATTGTTAATCTTTTAACTATACATATGTGTATATTGTCAAATATACATATATGTATATACAGGAATGGGATCAGGAGAGAATGATTTGAAGTGTGAGAACAGTGAGAACGATTTTCAGTCATAGGATCTTTGTGATTTGTGGCTATGATAATGCGGTGGCATTTTTGTAAATAATGATAACCTTATAACTACCAGGAAGGGTAAAATTGGAAGATCCAAACAAGGGGGCACATGCTAATCACATGTCATTTCCCCCCATCATATTTAAACGACAACTTTTTATACGTGATTATTTTTCTAAGAAAATTACACCATAAAACTCAGCATTTTTTATCTTTTCAGCGAGTATACTATTGACATACTTTTCGAAAAAAAATTAACTGAGTTTTATGGCGTTTTCCTGAACTGAGTGTTTTATGGCGTTTTAGAATAAAAAAAAATTGTAGTACACATGTGAAATACTACACATGTGTACTACAATAAAAAAAAAATTGAAAAAAGTTTTTTTATATGCAAAAACTAGCGATTTTTAATAAAAAAATTTGCTGTGTTTTTAGGCTTTTTAGTTAGTTTTCGAGTTTTCGCGTTAAAAGTGGTTTTCATTTGAACCATTCCCCATATATATATATATATATATATATATATATATATGTATATATATATATGTCCAATGAGTAGGGTTCGCACGGAAAGTGTGTTTTTCCTAGAAAGTCTAGAAAGCGATCTGGTCCATCCGATTGGTGTGTTTAAGGGTTGAGATTAAATCAATGGCAATCTTGTAATATTTGAGTTTAATTAATTGATTGTTTTAAATGAGTAGGGGAAATTTTGTCAATGGTCGTATTTTAAATCAATTAGATAACCGCCCAGTTCCTAAATTCAAGCGATTTTCCCTCTCTCTCTCCAAACCCATCTTGGAAACCCCAATCCCTACCAAAAATAACTACAATCATGGAAGAAGATAACTTTAGAAACGATGTAGAGCACCGGATCAAATTAAAACACTTCTCCATCTCCACCATCTCCGAGTTCATCATCACCATTCAAATATTGTTCTTATCATCTCAGTTTTCTTGACGTTATGTTTTAACAGCAAGCAAATTAATACAACTGTGTTTTAGTTTCTAGGAAAAATACAGTTTTCTAAGTGTCAAAATTTTATAAAAATTATGACATAGTTTCCCCTAAAAATGGTAGTTTCCCATGTTTTTAAAACATGTGTTTATTTTCTTTAAATCATAAAAATTCAAGTTTCAATAATTTCACAAGTAAGAATCACAAAAATCATCATGTTTAGTCTTATGATTAACTTGAATATCCTTGAAAATATGTAGCCTTTTAGATCTACACTTTAAACACTTAGATCTTTCAAAATCAAGCTTCTTGTTAAACTTTTTATAAACTTTTATGAAACCTTCTTTCACAAAATTAACCATCTATAAGTTTAATGGTTCTAAGATCATGAAAAACATATTTTAAAACCATTTTCATACTCACTTTGAAGACCTTCAAGTTCATCATCAAGTTTCTTCATGGATCTTTCAAGATACATGCTTAAACTTATTAGATCTAAGCTTCTAACAAGCTTACACATGATGGATCTAACTAAATGTGACATCTGTGCCTCTTTGACCATCATACAAATGCCAAACCAATGAAATATTGTGTTTCATACTTGGGATTTGTATAAATATGTGTATCATTTGCACATATCAATTCTTGATCAATTTCGAGCTTTAAATCGCTTTCTAGAAAGTTATACGCGAACTGATGCGTAAACGTAATTAGTTTAACGCAACAAACACTCCAGAATGGCGACATAGGCTCAACATACCTTAAATAACCTCTACATAACTTAGAAATAAGTTTTGGATGGTTTGGTGTGTCGAAAACAAGTTTATTCGATCGTAAGGACTATTTGCGTCAAACTGCAAAACTATGCCGATTTATATGGAAAAGATCATTCCGTAACTTGATCATAAGTTAAACATACCTAAAATATCCTTTACATAGCTTAGAAATAGGCTTTGAGGGGTTTGGTATGCGAAAAGAAACTTTTTGATCAAACAGGGACTAAAAGCGTCAAAAAATGCATAAGTTTGCATTTACGCGCATATCTTACGTTCTGAACTTATCCGGACATCTAAAAATTTTTGTAATCATTAAAATATTTTATTTTAGTGATTGGAATGCAAAAATACCATTTGTCGCTCAATTTGGATCGTTTTTGCGTCCGTTCGAGTTTTCATCGTAATTAACCAAATAACGCAACCGTACGGCCAAATGAGCCGACATCCAAGATGTTTTTGAGCATATTTCATGTTCCCTATACTTTAACTTCATTGTAGAGCCTTGAAATGGGGTTAACGGGGCTTAAACGTGTCAAAAATGCATCAAAAACCAAGTTTTGGACTTGCAGGGACTAAAACTGACATTCTGTGACACTTCTCTAGGAGGGGCGCGTAAGAAATTGTCTGGGTCTACGCGGCCCGCGGTAGATTGTTGGACAGGAGCATTGAACTTGGTCATTTGAGCTGAATTTGATGGTTTTGATCCCTGATTTCTGGTACCATTTGATGGTTTTTGAGTTCCCCATGTTTTGTAAACAATGGGTAACACTTGGATGGCTAGGATTAAAGCACAAATTACGAGAAACGATCCTAAAGGTTCTTTGAAATCTATAAATACCCACCATTTTTCATTCTTGCAACTCACACATTTGCTCTAATCTACTCTAAGTTGAAGCCTTAGCTTCATACCTGAGTATTTTAGATCACATCTTCCTTGCTTGGACCTTTTGTGAGTATTCTTTCATGCTTTTTATGCTTTTCAAGCATGAAAGTCAAACAGTGTTTGACTTTCTGCGTTGACCAGTCTTTGGTCAATACAAAGTTCGTTTGAACTTTGCAACGTGAGCGTAATCACGATGGTTATAGTCCCTTGTGATTATACCTACTGATTACCACGTTGATTAGTCGAAGTGAGGAGTCAAAGTTTCGGTCAAAATGCCGTTATGCGCATTTTGAGATGAAACTATCCTTGGGTATCAAAACACTTTGTTTTGATATCAAAACATGTTTTCTAACTTAGTTAAGCATGTTTTAACATGTTTAACTCGTCACTTTTAGTCTAGTGCTTGTTTAGGGTTGTAAAGTCAAGCGGTCTAAACCACCGCTTAGACTTTTGAACCCGACCTGTTTGGTCGATCATTAGGATCTGACCAAACACATTTAGTGACCATAGTTGTATAGGGAATAACATTCCGAGGTTATACCTTATGGTCACTTAGTGTAATTAGTCGTATGATAGGTAGTTTATATGCCTTAGGTAAATGACCAAAATGCCCTTTTCATGCATAATTGAATTTTAAGCATATGTAACTTAACTTTTGCCACTTAAACTGATTATGCAACATATTTAGGCATATAATACTTGTCATAGGACTAGTTAGGCGTCTCGAATGCGCTTTCGCGCGAACGACGCGTTAAAGTAGCGTAAGCTACTTAATGGGTCGTAACGGGTCGTAAGCACTTAGGATAGGTTCCGATTTAGAATGTAGGCTTTGTTAAACCATATCACATGAGTTCCAATGCTCATTTGGTTTACAAGACCTCATTCTACCTGATCTTCCGATTTAGGTGTCAATCTATTAACTAGCGATTCGATTACTAAGTACTACTTAATTTCCTTGGTTTGCCTGAGCTTCGTTAAGTTCATTAGATCGAGGATACTTTCCAAATCAATGTGAGTACATAGTTCCCCTATTTTACTGCTTTCGACTGTTTTGGGGTGATTCATATGTGCTAAACGATTTCGAGTTTTCTAAACAAATGCTATGGTTTATATTAAACACAACGATTTGAACACAAACCACTGGAACTAGTTGAACTATTTGAACCACTGGAACTATTTGAAACACTGGAACTATTTGAACCACTAGAACTATTTGAACCACTTGAACTATTTGAACTATTGGGACTATTTGATCTATGTGAACTACCTGAGCTATTTGAACCATTGGAACTTTTTGATCTATGTGAACTATTTGAGCTATTTGAACCGTTGGAACTATTTGATTTATGTGAACTACTTGAACTATTTGAACAATTGGAACTAGTGAACTATTAAACAATTGGGTTATGGTAAGTGATTAGGTAACGGGGCAGGTGTAATGTGTTAAAGGCATGATGGATACGCCACTGGTACTTCCTATATATAAGTGCTTTTAACACATTACATATCGTTGCGTTATCTAGATCACATGGTCGAATGTTTTCAAAACAAAGTTACACTATAAGGTTTTCCTAACGATATAAACCATACGAGTTTTATTAAGAGAACAATTTATGATTTGGTTTACTTAAACAAATGTTTTGGGTTAAGATTCACGGCAACAAGATTTTATAAACTATAACCACTTATTTTGAGCTGGTTATTCATATTGCTATACCAAACTCTTTTCAAAACAAGGTTTTTCGATAAACGACTCTTGTAGTCAAACGAGGTATTGTAACATGTAAACGAGCCATGAATCCAACACTCACACAAAACCTAGTTACTCGCCGGCATTTTTATGCTGACGTATTTTCACATATGTTTCAGGTACTATAGTTTGATGATGTTTGACGATGATTATGATGCATGCTCACATAGGAACGGACGAGGCCTTAGTGACTCAATAACAATGAAAGACAATTTGTTCATATTTTGCTTTTGA
The DNA here is from genome assembly GCF_002127325.2 of Helianthus annuus. NCBI lineage: Eukaryota > Viridiplantae > Streptophyta > Magnoliopsida > Asterales > Asteraceae > Helianthus > Helianthus annuus. The sequence goes on along the minus strand of NC_035437.2, from coordinate 85,426,084 downwards.
TTTCAATACAATGTAATAAACTTAATTCAACAAAACAAAACTTCAATCCATGTGTTGTGAAACAATGATTCTGTTACGAAACTCCCTGAAGTTTCTGCCGCGGTTTGTTGTTTTAACGCGGTCGGGGTGTGACACTAAAATCACAAGATCAACATCAACAACTTCATAAGATACATCAAACAACACTAAAATTACTTGTTTTCACTTAAATTTTGTTTGATTTTCATGTTATCATCTTTTAAAGTTTATGTTCTTAGATGGTATAACTTATACGTAACCTTAACATGAAGTAAAGATGAGTATATGAAGCTTACCACTAGCTCTTGTGGCCAGGGAAGTGGCAAAGAACTCAAGAAGAAGAAGATTGAAGAAGATGTGGTGGATAAAAGCTCCTCCAAGTGGTCTTTCACCTTCCAATGCTTCACACCTTCTGTCACACCCCAACCGATGGCGGAATCATCGGGATGTGGCATGATGCGAATAGGTTGCTCGAGAGAATCCATAACGACTAATTATGACAATATTTAATAAGGTTCAAATTTCCTATATAATCAAACAAATATTCTCACAAAAACGAAACGAAATTTAGTAGTTTCTCAAGCAACAAAACAAGACATAACAAAACTTGCAATTAAGTTTAGGTGGGTTTCTAGCATTCCTAAACCATTTCCAGCAGTGATCCATCAACCTGTCACATACGTTAAAATAAAAGTCAATACAATAATGTAAAGGTGAGTACACAAGTTTGCATAACTATAGTAATAAAGCGTTTACGCATAACCAGCATGTAACATGTAAAGGGACGAATCAAGTAAGCTATCGACAATGATACAAGCTAACCAACATGACTGCGAGTAGAGTATGCACGATACATGTTCACCGTAGTGAGCACGTAAAGTAAGTAATCCTTAACAACCCCTGAATAAACAGGTGCTGAGTCCAAACTATAGTACTATCGTTGCTAAGGGTGGTTAAGCTTTCACTGTTCCGGAGTGTTTATCACGTTAAAATGATTACGTTTACGTAACCGTTTGCGTTTAACTTTCCAGAAAGTGATTAAGAGCTCGAAATCGAACAAGAATCGAAATATGAAATTGTCAAACATAATAAACAAATATTGGGATCAAAACACCATGTTTCGTTGATATTTGATATTGTTCTACATCGTACAGTGTTTATAAGAGCATAATTGTCACACCTAGTCCCGATGAACCTCACATGGATGATGAGGATGCCTATAACGATTGGGTTATGTATACCGAGGACTCCACGCAAGCCTCATGCCTCATGTTGGGAACTATGATTCCCGAAATTCAAAAGGATTTTGAACATCACGGGGCATACAACATGATTACCCAATTGAAGGAAATGTTCCTACAACAAGCAAGGGTAGAACGTTTCGAAACGGTTGGAGCGCTTCATGCATGTCGAATGGAGGAAACCCAGTCGGTATCATCTTATGTCCTTAAGATGAAAAGCAACATTGATCGCCTCGAAAGGCTCAATTGTCCCGTCTCTAAAGAGTTGGCTACGGATTTGATCCTCAACTCTTGAACAAAGAAATTTGAGGCGTTTGTTATGAACTACAACATGAATGGTGGAGGTAGAGATAGATGGTGGCGGTGGTGGAGGTGGAGATGGATGGTGGCTGTTTTGTTATACAGAAGAGATCCAGAGAGAAATAGGTAGAAGAAGTGGGGTATTTATTTTCTTTAAATAAAATAAAAAAATGACCATTTTACCCCTGAGGAAAAGGATAAAAATCAGGATTTTTTTGAGAGAAATCTGAGCTGACTTCATTTTTGGATCAAAATGGCAATAAAAGTGAAATCATAGGGACACATATGCAAAAGGTTTTCAAATATGGATTAATGTAACAAAAGTGACCAAACATTAGGAATCAAAATGGTAGTTTACTTTTCTTCTTTCTTAGAGTACAGAGATTTTTGTTTTGCCTTGAAGCTGAATTTCGCATTTGAAATACTTCCATTTTCGGAAGATTTCCTGCAGATTTTATCTTTGACCCATGTTTCATAGAAAATTGATTTTTTAAACATGCATCTTATTTATAAATAATTCTTACGGGAGTTTATAAATGATTTTACTAATGAATATTTTATTTTGTTTTTCACTTAAATATTTCGAAGCCTTTAGTACCATTCATGTTGATATTGAAGCAACTTGAACTTTTTACTTCTTTTGTTCTAAAAAAATTGTCCAATAGATAGTGTGGTCGATCCATTGTTGAAACGTGGTATACATCGCACTACTATGGCATCGATCATAGTCTTCTAGGTTTACATCTTGTACATATTAAGGGTGAAACACGTGGCTCGATCCATAGTGGTTATGCTCATCGCCCTTGAAGCTTCTTCTTATTTCCTTATTGATCCCTTTTGAGTTTATTAGTTGACTTGGAGTTTTGGGAGAATAATATAAGATCATATAAACTTTACGTCGTATTTAAAAAGACAAATTTGATTCACTTTCTAAAATCATCAAACTAGAGACATGTTTATTATGTATTCACCAACAATTTTTTTTTGGTAAAGCAGATGCTATTGATCCGTTAGTGGCGCCGTTCGCCATGATTTTTTTTTACAAGTAGATGTGTATATTATAAACACAGCCGTAAAAAATCATGGCGAACGGCGCTCCGTGGGGTGTAGTTTTTTACACCACAAGTTTGGTGAAATAAAAAGAAAAAAGAAAAAAAATTAAAAAACACCAAACTTGTGGTGTAAAAAACTACACCCCACGGAGCGCCGTTCGCCATGATTTTTTACGGCTGTGTTTATAATACACACATCTACTTGTAAAAAAAAAATCATGGCGAACGGCGCTCCGTGGGGTGTAGTTCTCGCGGTTCTTACAACTCGAGGTGGTTCTCATTCTAGCAGCCCCCTATATATATATATATAGTGGAGGGTTCAAATGAGAAGAATTTTTTTGTAAGAAGAAAAAAGAAAAAGTTTCAACCAATAAGAATGCTTCATTCTACTTCATTTAATATTTGCATTTAATTTTAATATAAGGGTATATTGGTAAACTTACAAAAATCATTAATTTGTATTCTTCTCCTTTAATAACTAACTAAATTAAATTTGTAACTCCTTTTCAAAATATATACTTTTTCCAAATTAAAAAAAAAAACTTAATTTAAAGTGTAGAATAAATTAGTAGTTGTGTAGGATAAATTACGAGTTGTATAGGATATATTTCGAGGTGTGTAGGATAAATTTGGACTGTGTAGGATAAAATTCTATAATGTGTAGGGTTTATGTAGGAAAATTTTGATATGTGTAGGTTTTGTAGATCATATGTAGGATAATTAATGATTAATTAACTAATTAATTAAAGAGTTAAAAATTAATGATGTGAGTTATAAATGAAATAATATTTTACTATTATGCCCTTTCTTCTTTTTCTTCTCACATTAAATTTCTTCTCAAATGAACCTTCCCATATATATATATATATATGTATGTATAAAGGATACCTTTGAACAAATATGTGGATACCTCTAAAAAATAAGACACTTTAATTTATTAAAATTCCAAAATTTTATAAGCCCAAAACTTTTAACACCAAACTTATATAATAATTAAGCTCAAATACAGTATGCTATAATTGAAAGATACTCAACTGATAAACATAGCCCAAGCCTCAAAACAAATTTTTTATTGTCGTTTTTTTTATTATTGTATGATTGCACAATAATTTTTTTTTGAACTCTAAATTAATGGGTTAGCTCCGCCACTAATTCATATGTTATTCGAGATGACATGGCAAATCTCATCAGGGACGATAAGTCTCTTGGTTGTTTCGGGGACACCTAAGTTGAATCTTACTACTCTGATCGAGGAAACCTTAACGATAGAAATCAAGTCTACAAGTGGTTATTGTAACACTCTTGAGTTCTTAAGAGAAGTCCAAAAGTCTCGTCTCATAAACCACTAACACATTTTACGCGCATTAAGTGATGCATGATGATAAGAGAATCCTACAATTAGTGTTTGAGTGGAAGTAATTTTAGGTTGTATGACCTTTAAGTCTCCACTCAATGTGAGAAAAACAGAAATACTAATTGGTGTGTATTTCTAAGAGCTCATTTAACATAATCGAATCACCCTTTAACGTAATTCAAATTTAGCATGATATTTCAATATTGTTTGGATTGAAATTTAAAGAATAAATTATTGCAGTGGAGTCAAAGTCTCGGTTTTGGACCCTTCTTTGAATAAGATAATTTTTATTTTAGAGGGAGATGGATGAAACAACACAAGAACAATAATTGAGGTCAATTCTGGTCTGCGTTTAAATACGAGTCGCCATCGGTCCCGCTATCAGTTATAAAGACATATGTGTCACGTTACCCGGTATCACACTCATAATAATATAGACAAATTTGCTATCTAAGTAAAATTACTTAGCTTTTTAAAATTTTAGGATAAATATATTCCTTTAACACAGTGACGGATCCATGATTTATTTCTATGGGTTCATTTTTTTACGGTGGTAAGATTTTTAAAAACCAAATGTTTGAAATTTCGGGCGGGTCAAGTTGTTTTCGTTTAAATGGTTTGCACAAATAAACACACAAGATTTGTACACAATTAAACAAACAAAAATACTAATTGTAGGTATGGCTTACCAAAACATAACTATGTTACCTCTATAAGAATTATCTAACCTACATCGCATATGCTATGAACTGAACATATCATATAAGGATGTATCAAACACGAAAAGATTTCTTGATATCTACATGTTTGAGCACAACTTAGAAAATCACGTAATCTAGGCATATTATCATCAACTTGAATGATAAACAATAGCAATTTACTCCGGTATCAAATGATATACAAACGCGATTCATAACGTCCCTTGTATTGCAATTACTTCAGTTTTGATGTCATTCTATCTAGGGATGAGCACGTTACCCGTTCGCTACAGAAAAACAGAAAAAGTGGGTACCAGTACTGTACTGAATACACTGGTTCGGTACCGTACCTGTACGATATAGGTATTTACTTAATATTTTACCCGTAAATACCGGTATCATCAATAATAAAAACTAACTATGTCAAAACCTAAGCTACATCTAAATCCCAAGTGCCATGAAATTGCAATAATCTAAAATAAGAAAATTAAAATTAAAAAAAAGATAAACAAATGCAAGAATAATTTTAAATCTACCTCCTATGAAGAGAGGGTATAAATATAAAAGATGGATCCAAGAATGAGGTAGGGCTCCTTGCTTTCTTCTTGATGATCTTAAGATACTTGGATAAAAATGAAAAAAATAAAGATGGAAAGTGGCTAGGATTTTTGAGACAGATAGTGTTACAAATAACAAGGAAATGAGGTGGAATTAGTTTTTAAAATAGGTCTTCATTGTGTTAATTAGAAAATATTATGGTAACGTTGATGATAGTGTAAATCTCACAATCTATATATATTAATAAAGGAGATGATTTGGGCTATTTGTCCTTGGATGGTGAAGCCAATTTGATGATGTGACAAGCATTGGTTTAGTGGACTTTGATTTTGGGAGGGAATCCATCTCAATTCTCAATACACAAACCAAAATTCTAAAAACACAAACCAAAAAAGAAGTGAACGCGGGATCCGGCAATTTTCGGGTCGGATGTATGGGTTTTCCAAACCCGTGTATATAAGGCATCTAAAAAACCTAAACTTCTCTACATCCACATTCTTCTCCTTCGCCGCATCATACTTGAAACCCTAGATTCACATCTCAGCTACGCTATTCCAGATCATATTGCCTCTTCTGCAATTTCTCTCACATCTCAGTTCTTCCAGGTATGTTGATTTTGTATTTGATATGGATTTATACCTTTCTTCTTGCTCTCAAACCCTATTGTATCTTCCCCATTCACGTTTCCTAAATTTGAGTTTTTTTCTTTTTTTTTTGCAATCAAACACTAATTTCTAATCACCAAACCCTAATCCCGCTACGCAGTTCTCCCTCAACCTCGGTTCCACCATTCAGCGATTTCACTTTGGATCTTGATGATTAGGTAATGAATGTGAGTGATTTCACTTTGAATCTTGATGTTTTGTATCAGAATTCCTATATTTTATAATGTGTTTTTCTTTCTTCAAAGTTCAAAAGGTAGATTGTATGAGGATATGAACACTTCTCTCGCCATTGAAGAATATATAAACGGTACAGTTGTTTGTAAATTTTTTTGGATATGAATTATTTCTGTACATTGGTTATTGTATGTATACAAGTATTAGGTTTGATATCCAGTATTTTGTTTACAATTTAAAAGTTTTAAGACGCACACCAAGTGCTTGATGAAATGCTACAACAAAAGTGATTACTATTTCACATGTTACTAATTGGGTTCTTAGTGTTCCTTGCTCTTTGATTACAAATTTATTTTAGATGTAATTTAATTTTTCTATAATAGTCTATACATTATAATAGTTATACATATAAGTTGCTTTCTAATTGTTGATGTCAACTTTGTTCCAAAACAGTTATGGAATATGTCGCTGGAGGAGAGCTATTTGACAAGTTTGTAGCGCAACGCTTCAGTGACGATGAGGTTCTACTACCACGTATACCAAAGGATTTATTTGTTTTAGATGATACATGTAAATCATTCTGGCTTCAACTTATGTGTCGCTTACCCAACTTTGCTAAATTTTTTTTGTAGAGATATAATGACTTTACTTATGTGAAAAGATACATTAACTGAAGAGGAAGCTTGGTTTTATGTCGGAGAAACTGTTTTGGCAATCGAATCCATTCACAAACATAACTATATTCAGAGGTTATAACAATTTTCCTTAATTCACTTCATACAAACATGTGACAGGTTTTTTTTTTTTATCAGAAATGTAATGTTTTTTAACTGTGACACGGATATTAAACTTGATAACTTGCTGCTTGATAAATTCGGCCACATGAAACTATCAGATTTTGGATTATGTAAACCGTTAGACTGCACTAATCTTCAGCAAAATGATTTCACTGCTGCAAAGAACTTAAGTGGGGCTCTTCAAAGTGACGGACGCCCTGCTATACCGAGACGCACTCAACAGGAGCAACTGCAACATTGGCAGAGAAATAGGAGGATGCTGGTATGTTATTTTTGTTTAGAGTAAAATGCGATTTTTGTCGCTGAGGTTTGGCCAGTTTTGCGACTTTTGTCCAAAGGTTTGTTTTTCCGCATCTAGAACCAAAAGTTTTGATGAATAGTAGGACCCGATGTTAACATGTGTGTGTAGGCAATTGATGAATATTGAATGTATATGTTACAAATAAAGATATGTATGTTGTGTTGATGTAGATTGGAGCTCATCAATTCAAGGTTAGCAATGGGGATTGCATATTCACAGAAAAGTTAAAGTTCTATGAAGTGAATGATAAGGTTAGCTTAGCTTGAATTTACTCTAGAATATGGTTATGTTTACTATTTCATTAGCAGATATAAGCACACATGTCTTGTATTGAGAAAGCATGTAAATTTGCTCTTTTTAATTTAAACAAGAGGCGGTTAGAGTATGAACACGTTAGGTGTTTTTCTTGATGGTGTTGTAGAAGAGCAAGTAAGAATAATTTGACCATACGCTTTCATCGCTTATAATAATTATATAAACCTGAAGCTTTATAATAATAAAATCACTTCTTATTTGTATGAGTATATAAGCAATAAGAATCACTTAAAAATAAATGGGATTGATGCATTCTTTCAGATCATTAAATTGTATTTAGTTTTTAATTTGATGAATTGCAATGATGCTATTACCCCACATTGAATGAAGTTTATCTTTATTGGGTGGAATCATAATTTGTGTAGTTCCGTAGAAGTTTTAGGCTCTTACAAATAGTTTATTTTTTCTAATGAAAATGAGTTTCACATTCTTTTCTTCTTCTTTGCAGGCCTTAGATGCAAAATTAATTATCTTTAAGAAAAAGAGAAGAAAGAATTATTGATGAATAAAATGTCATAGACAGGTAAAGATAGATGTTTGCTATTTCAACCCATTTAATTATAAATTGGTTGATCTGGGTTAATTGGGTTGATCTGGGTTATGTTCTATTTTAATGGGTCAAATTGTTAAAATAATGCTAAAAATATGAATTGAAAACTATCTACAGATTGTTTTTGCTAATCACTTTCTCCACAACTTAATATTGTTTTTGCTAATCACTTTCTCCACAACTTAATTATTATAATAACACTATCGTGTGTGCTGTCATGTTTGAAATGTTAATTGCATACATTATAACATTGATTAATCAATTTTAATTTGTATCAATGCGTTTCGCAGAGGTTAGTTTACTCACCATGTTAAATCCGTGTCAATGTCTAATTTTACTTCACAAGAAGTTGAAGCCCTTAAAGAAGGCAGTAATCAGGTACAGATATCATCTAATATTATTTTCAGTCGGGGGAATTTATTTATTTACTCACACGATATTTACAATTTACTTCTCCAGCGTGCAATGGAAACATTTATAAGAGATTGGGACCCACAAGAACATAGACTTCTACATAACAGGTGATGCACTTTTATACTTTTACGTTTTTACATTTAGTGTTTGAGTAGAAAGAATGTTAATTTAGTTTTTTATGCATGCTCGCTATTACAGCAATGTGGAGAAAGTTTGAGATTTTATAAAGAGTGTCTACGTGGATAAGAAGTTTTTCACTTCAAAGGCGTCCGGAAAACCTCCTAGAGATGCAATGGATGGTTCGGTTCTATATTGGATGTGATGGAAGTTGTTTTGAAGGTAGTTTATTCCTACTTCGTATATTGTGTTTGAATATATGTTGTAGTAGTTGGTTGTGAAAGATATTGGAGAGACTTTTTATGGTGTGATAAATTGGAGAGACTTTTTGTTGCTGTTAATAGTATATGTTGCACAATAAAAGAACTTTATTTTGTTTATTATGGAATGACAGGCATTTGCACCAAGGAGGTACTATGAAATCGACCTCCATTAACGGCGTGAAGATGTATACAGTTGTAGGATAACATCGCTCGCTGGCCACTTGGCTACCGCCGAAGAAGCTTAGAGCTCTTCGCAAAGACAAAAGTATGGATTTTGCTTATTGTTTTTAGTTTCGTTAATAAACTTGATTGTGAATTTGATCTGTTAGATGTGGTACTTTTTTTTCATTAGCTATACAAGAATTGTTGTATTCTTTATTTAATGGTGTTATTTCTATGAAAAGATTACACGGAAAGGGTGGATTTGATCCAAGATTTAAGATTTGTCAACGTTCTAAAGCCATTGGTACATAATTGCACGCCAATTACTCGACAAAATGTCTCAATGAAGTGCTGCCATAAAAATTGAAGTCATAACGATGTCCAGCAGAGTTCCAGCAATAAGCAACTAACACACTTCTACTACAAATTGCACCACCAATATATAAGTTTAAGTGCACAAGAATTGTTAATTTGCAAAAAAAAAAAAAAGAAAAAAAAAAGAAACCATTTAAATATTTTATACTCTATTACAAGAATCGATATTTTGTCAAAAATCCAATTTATGGAGTGGATTTGGTCCACCAGGCACAAGTTGCTCTTATTCGTTCACTTGATTTAGTTGTCTAACCTTCATAGCTGCATTGCCTTATTATTACTATCGTATTGTTTTTATATGAATTAAATATTTAAATTTCCTTACTTGTGTTAAATATATTTACTAATTTTTCTGTTGCTTTATTAATAATAATTTTTTAGTAAAAGTAAATTATAAATGTGCATCATAACCCGTCAATAAGTTTATAGTTTGTACATAAAATCATGGGACCGCCATTGGTACGGCATGGTAGCATACTGGGTCGGACTTTTTTGGTCTCACATAATAACCCATTAACAATATGGATATTATATAAGGTTTCATAACCTCATTTCTCTAAACCCTAGGTATCAGCCACCATGTTCCTCCTCCTTCTTCCTTACAATTCCTTTCAAAATGTTCCTCCTTCTTCTTCATTGTTGTTCTACGATTCAAACTCTACAATCGATCGGTATGTATTAATCATTTTGATATCTGTTATTTTGATTGTTAATTTCATCTATCTTTGTTGGTTTATCCCATCTTTATTATTAATGTTGTTTATATGGTTTTTTCACATATAATCGGCGATTCCTTTATTGTTACGATTCCAAGTGTAAATCAGGTTAGTATTATTTGTTATTCCAATTGTTATTATGTTATATACTTGATCGTTCTTTCCCATTTGTAACGTGAATGTTTATATAATTTTTTCACATGTAATCAGCGGCGATTGTTTCCGGTTCTTATTCCATAAGTAAATCATTTCAGTATTATTTGTGATTCCGATTGTTAATTTTGTATATCTTTCATTCTTATGTGGCTAGATTTATATGTCATGCCAATTTTTTGGGGAAAAATAATCGAAACCTTGCTGAGTGCGACATTTATCATCAGGTTAGAAATAAAAAAAATAGTATCTTTGCATTATAGTTTCCCTTTAATTTCTTTGTTGATTATATGTGGTTTAAGATTCAAACTTAATCACCATCGTTGTTTCTTTGTTTTTTGACCTCCATCTGCTACTGATATGTTTTTTAATTGAAATAGGTATGAAACTTCTATTTATTTATGGCTGACCTCCATATCTCTCTACCTATTGACTTGGATCTGCATATTCAATCAAGAATCTTTAAAAACATCTAAGGTAAAACTACATGATGATGGTTAAATATTGTTTGTTTATGTTGTTCGATCTTCAATTTATTCAAGAAAAGTTAAGCTTTTGATGTTGAAAACCGTTTCGGCAGTTGGTAATGTTTGTTGTTGTTCTTATTTTTTGTAGATCATTAGACATATAGAGAAGGTATGTAAACAATATTAGATTGTTATGTGTTTTAAGTATTTTAACTCAATTTTAAAGAATTTTCATGTATTTTTTGTTTTGTTGTTTATGATTTACATTATCTGATTTGAATGTTATGAGGGGATTATTTTTTGTGGATGTCTTTATTGAGTGATGTTGTTATTGATTCTTTTGTTTAGGTTTAAATTTTTTCATGAATAAACCTAAATGTTATGCCACTGCCGGACTATCAATCTTCGTCGAACATGTTACAGGTAATTTTCTTTTGATAGTTTTTTGTTTTCTTAATTTTTGATCCCTTATAGTTTTAGGTTTCATCGTTTATGCTCAGTTTTTTTTACTGTCTTTTTTTTAGTAATAAATTTTGTATTGTATTAATTATCAATCCATTAAAGAATTTGTATATTTTTATTGTCTGATATGTTTTTTTTCGGAATATTGATTGTGTTTCTAAAAATAAATATTTTTTTTAAAATTTTTTGAAATCGTTCCTTTTTTTTCTTTTATAAGTTTCTCCCGTTATTATGAGTATGTTTCTATAAATAGTTTACCATTTTATTTTTTTTAAGCGTTCATAATTAAATTGCAGATATGGATCAGAGTAACAACAATCCTTCATTTTAAAGCTGATTGAGTAAGATGATCCATTATTTTTGGTATGTTTATTGGTTTTCTAATTACTATTTATATTTTAATATAGCTGATGTTTATCTTTTGTTTTATTTTTTAATAAACTCATAGGAAATACCTAATGACTTTGCTTCAATGATGTGGGGAGAGCAACCACCTTAAAAATAATCTGTTAAGATTGTTGATGGCAACAAGTTATGGTTTGTAAGACGGAAAAAAACTGATTTGGGCCCTGTACTTGGTGATGGCTTCACCAAAGTTGTTTGGGACAGTCGTATAACAAAAAATGACTATCTTATGTTTCAGTCATATTTTTTTCATCACTCTTTAAATTTCCAGTAACTTTTCATGTATTGTACTATCATTTCTACGTATTTTCATGTTTTCCATTGATGATAAACCTATGTTAGTTTTAATTATTTTTTTAGAAGATAAAAGTTTTGATTCTATAATTATAACCGTGTGTTATGATGTTTTATTTTAGCTTTCTGCTGGTGTTTAGAAAATGCATAATGCGTTCAAACAACTATATTCATCTTCTTCTGAACTTCCAATGAATGTCGTCGCTAATGATTGTTCCTTTGCTTCTTATTTTGTTTTATCATATATTATTTTTTAAAACATTGAAGAGACTAATGAAATTCTTTTTTCCCAAAATCTTTCAGATTTCAGATGTTGGTTCTCTTACATTATGAAAGGTAATTCCTGAATGACGTCTTGAACGTGTTAAAGTAGAAGTTAAAGAAGAAGTTGCTGCTTAAAGTGTTTAGTATTAGGGTTTATAAATGTTTTTTCTCAGTATTACATTTTATAAATGTTTACTTCTACAGACGTTCGTATCATCGATTAATCTACCCTATTCATCATGAAATTTTCATTTATTCATATATATGTATATATATTATTTTAGAAACATAGATTAACAACCCGGGAGTATTCCCGGGTTATAACCTAGTTATCTATATACTAATTATCTATATACTAATTTTAGAAGTTTGTGAACACTATCGCTTGACATGTGGCACATTCTCATTAGCTCTTTTTTTATCTTTCCTTTTTTTGTGTATAAATATGAATTTTTTTTTTGCATCTAATCATATTTGTGCAGCTGGTAATTTGGTTATGTGTTGGTTATTATGCTCCACTCACGGAGGTTCGATCCCTGGTGTTATTTTTTGTCTTCCCTATTTTATTCTTTTAGTACAGACAACAAATTGAGAGATGAACAACAGGGATAACTAAAAAACCTTAAATCGAATGAAGATGAACAACAGGGACAACTAAAGAACCCTAAATCGAATGATGGCTTTCACAGGTGGTGACGTATCGAGTTCAGGAGCCGAGCGCTACAAATTTTGGAGCGGAAAATCCGTTGTGTCCGTCGTCATTGACCAATCATTGGCTCCCTGTTTCTCAAATCAAAAAGCTCCACCAAAATCTCCAAAACATTATAATTATCCCCAATCGCGGTGTCATTGTTGAGTTGAATACGTTAACAACTGATGCGTTGGTCGGTCACAGGTAATTCCCCTCCTTCTCTTTTACGTTTATTGTTTAGGGTTTATGTTGATCTCAATAATTACCGTACTTTTTCTGTTTTGGGTTTATGTTGATCTCGATATTTACAATTGCCGGGTTTCACTCCGGCTATGGCGATGATGTAGAGTTACAGAGGCTGCAGTGGTGAAGATCAGGTTTACGACGACGTTTGTGGGGGTCAGCTGTGCTCCTGTGGCGATTTCAGGTATAATTATTCCTCTCGAGTATGTTTTCCGATTATACTCTATCAAACTCTTGAATTTAGTTAACCTTTTTATCCCATGTGTTTGGTTTGTTTCGTAATTTAAATATGTTCTTTTGGTTTGATTTCTCAGATGAGACAACTTTGAGCAGAGTTTCGCGTTGTTTCCAGAAAAGATGGGTAGGGTTTTAGTCTTTTTAGCTTTATTATATGTTTACAGACATAGGATTAAATGATTTGGTAATTAGTGTTGAAAGTGTTTTGGTTATCAATACATATCGACCCATTAGCAAAATTATTTGATGTTACCGATTTGATCCATTAGCGATGAAATATAACCTAAATCTGTTACATCCGAATTTGTAAATTATAAAATATGGCTGTCGCTGTGATCTTGAAGGTTAGCATTTATAAAAATAAACAGAATATATAACATGCTTATATGTTCATTCCTGCAACCTCATGTGTCAACAATGGTTATACACTTTCTAGATAGAAACATGTAAATTGTCTCGTAAAGTTTAAAGTTGGAATTTTATTTTAGCAGTTTTTTTCTTTCAAAAAGAATTCTAGAAAAACTCTTTGAATTTGCAGTAAGGTTTAAACTTAACTTCTCAAACAGATTTCTTTAAAGTCTATATTAAAAAAAACTATTTTTCCATAATTTTTAACTCCGATAACTTTTCTTGGCAGTAGCAACAACTGAGAGAAGGAATTCCTCTTCATATGCACAAAATGTCTTCACATATAGTGGTTGACCGAAAATCACACATAAATCATAAGACTGATACATCGAAACCGCGATGCTTTTCCATATTTCAATCTATTTGTTAGGTTTATATTATCCCCAATTAAAGTAGATTAGATCATCACTTATTGTTTGTAGTTGTATTACAGGTACTTGGATGAGCAGCGGTAGGTTGTTGGAAAGCCAAAATAAGTCCTGGACGACAATTGAGGGTTTTGAAGACAAGAACAAGGAACCGCGACAGGATATGGCGGTAATGGCAACAAAGAGGTGTCAAGGGTTTGGTTCTTAGGGCGTTCAATGGTTGTAGGCGGCTGCAGGAGCCGAGCTATCAGTGATTGGCAATTGAAGACGACGGTTGATGTGCATCTCCGACGAATGGGGTAAGTTCTAGTAACCTACGGTTCGTTTACACAGTGGTATGTGGTTGTGAAGGAACTGACCCAACAGTGATTTTGGTGCCATTGCTAGAGTGATGGGCCGAATATATTCCAAGGTACACCAAACACCACCTCCTTTGATCACTGCTGCTCGGCAGCCGAAGAGCGCCTCTGGCGCCAACAATCATCACCGCCACATGTACTCATTGCCGTGGCCTCGGCAACTTTTTGATGGGTTTAGGCCGGAAGACAAGTAAGTTATTCTCTATTACAATTAAGTAAGTTTATAGAGCAGTCTCCATTGCGATGTTCAATTTGGATAATTTCGTTGTTCAAACTTATTTATTTAAGACCTGGAGTATTTATTTGTTTTATCCTTCTGTTAAAAAAGTTTTCTCTGATGTGTATGCACTTGAACTTAAATACACCTTTAGTTAAACTATGCAACTAACTTTCGTCCTAACATGGGTTTCATTTTTTTCATCTGCCTTCTTTTCTTTTCTTGAAAGATTATGATGATCAAGATATTTCTTTTTTTTTACTTATTTTGAAAAAGTTTACATTATTAGATTTTGCAAAAAAATACAGAGATACGCAGAGCCATAGACACGCATATACTGTACACATCTAAGCTAAACAAATCGATCAATCTTTTTTATAATGATTAAGTTAAACATGAAGAGGATATTATGAAAATGTATCTTCTTTTAGTATTTCAACCATATTAGAATGATAGTTTAAAAAAAAAACAAGTTTACATATTTTTGTAAGGGAGTGCAACCGAGTTCCGCTCTAAAGTTGACCGTGATCATTGGCTTGAAAAGATATTGACAACTATGTAAAGCTTCTATCTTCAAACCAGAAGCATGTAAGATTTTTTAGTGCATGTATACTTATTGCTTATTTGGACTTGAAACGAACTAAACAAAGATTAATAAACATACTTGCTAAAAAGTTCATCGATTCCTTTATGGAATAGAGATTACATCTACGCTTTGCTGAAAGTGCTAAATACGTTTTCCATCCATTATCTAACATATAACATATTCAATAATTTACAAAACAGTTGAAAAAAGTGTTTGTTGATCAACAAAATTTGACCCCACTGTCACTTTTGGCATAATGTAATAATCACAATGTAAAATAAGAAACAAGTGTTAAAGAGTTAACCAATCTATACTATACTTGTTCTATGACCATCTATCTTTCCTTCCTTTACTTGCTTATAACCTTAAATAACAGATTTTGTAGGTTTTCTTCACAGGGATTCAGTTCTCATGTGGCTAACAACACCCCTGCAACCACAGAAAGCAAGAAGTCCTTGAATTTCAGCTGCCATAAAGATGCATAGAGTTAAGAAGAAGAAGGTTGCTCAAAAAATAAAGCAAGAGAAACAACTAAACCAGCATGGTATGATTTATTTGCAACATCTTTCAGTATAAGCCAATTAAATTCTGTACAAAATTTGTGATGCACTCTGCAGATTCTATGATCAAATATTCTCATCGACTGCAAGTCGATTTTGTTGGCTGTGGCACAAAAAGAAGGCCTTACACGCCGTGCCCCAAATGTAGTCAATCTATACCTGAAGTTGCACTGAATGGTTTTGCTCGCTTAGCGGGCAGCAGGAGAAAGCAAACATAATGTAAGTGAAGTGCTTTTTAATCCCAATTCCACGCTTCTAAATTTGTTAATACTAATTCCAAGCAAAAAAAAAAAAAAAAAAAAAAACCAACAACAACAACAACCTACACAAACATAGAATACAAATACTGACATTGGGCATATGTTCACTCACAGATTAAGATCCACCATCGAAAAGACCAGGTAAAGGCGGGCTGGTGGAGTAAAACTCGATTTGCTAGAGACGTCCTTCTTGCCCTCCTAAAAGAATAGGCAAAGGTGGGATAGTGATCTAAAACTAGCATGCTTATTTAATCACAGGGTGTTATTAACATGAGGAATACTTGCAACCATAACTAAATGAAACTAGCTTGTAATGTAGTGCAACGCGCGACCACGAATACCCCTAGTTATGATTTAATTATGTATATTTTTTCTTTCTTTATAAAAAAGATCTAAATTCTATCTAAACTAATTCATTTATATATATATATATATATATATAGGATTAGGTTCAAACGTGAACAAAATCCCAAGAGTGAACTGCGTGAACTGATTTGGGCCCTTGATTTTTATGATCTTGAGATTAAAGTGAGTGGCATGATGGTAATTATTTGGTTAATTTTTCCATTTAATTAAATACAAAAAGGGTATATGTGTAATTTCAATCTTAAATTGATTTCATAAATCTCTCACAAATCAAATCAAGGATTAGGAAAGATGTAACTTAATTCAATTATTAAAATAACTATTTGTTTAAATGCGATGTAGACATGTGTATTCTAATTTTGCCCTCTTTTTAATGCGATGTACACATGTGTATATCGTCTGTTTCTGTGATATCTCGGAATTTTTTTGTATTGAATGTTGATGTACACCTGTGAATTACTGCACACATATGTAAGATGCTGAATACACATGTGTACTATTCTATTTATATCTAAGTACACATGTGTATACCGTTGAAATATGAAGGTTACGTGGATCTTAAAAATCAAAATTTGAATTCTGGTGATGAAATCTGAAATAAAAATTAAAATTAAAATCTGGTGATTTGTTGTTTGTTTTGATAATTATCTTATTAATAAATGAACATAATGTGGATAATGAATTCAAATTAGGAAAGATGTAACTTAATTCAATTATTAAAATAATGATTTAAATCTAATTTTTTATATAATTACAATCCTACCCTTAACAACTAAAAAGGAAATCAAGGGTCCATATATATTCACGCAGTTCACTCTTAGGAGGTTGTTCACGCTGGAACCCTACCCTATATATATATATATATATATAGGGAGCCGCTGAAATAGAAACCACCTCCAGTTGTAAGAACCATGAGAACCACTCTTTATCAATCATATTTTGCCAACAAAAAGGGTAGTTTGGTCATTTACCCCAAATGTCAAATCTCACCATCTCTCTTCATTTATATCTCACTCTCTCTCTCTCTCTCTCTCTCTTCCTTTTAAATCTAACCATCTCTCTCTTCATTTTAATATCACCGTCTCTCTCTTCCTTTAAAATCTTCACCCTTTGTCTTCTTCCTCATTTGTGTCTTCACCCTATGCCATCAAGAGACACACAAACCTGTAAAGTTGATGGTGGTTGGCTGATGATGATGATGACCAGTACCCACCCCGGTTCTCCGATGATGATGGTGTTTCCGGCGACAACCACCAGCCAAACACTCCCCCCCTCTGTCTCTACAGTAATCGCCGGCCACCCACCAACCGTCGATGATGATGACCATACCCACCCCGACTGACCACCACCGCTTATCCCCTCTCCCACCTCCTTCTCCATTACCGCCGACACCTCTGATTTCCGATCACCTCGCTGCCGCACCCACCACCGGTCACATAAACCAACCGACTACCACCTACCACCGACCATCTCCGATTAACCTCCATCACGGCAACCACCTAGCTCACCTCTCTATTACACCACTGCCGCCCGACCACCGTGGGGCTCCGATTAAGACCCAAGTTCATAGTTTCTGTTAAATTTCAGTTGACTCGTGAATCCAGGTATGAAACTTTGTATTTTTAAGTTATTAAATGAAGATGTTTAGTTTTATTTTACTGAATTTTTGAAGATTGTTATGTGGGTATTGATTTGGTTATTGAAAAAGATGTTGGAGTGTAAAGATGTTCTAAAATAAGTAATTTTGGTTATGTAGGTATTGATTTTTCGTATAGAGATGTTCTAAAACAAGTAATTTTGGGGTTGTAGGTTGGAGTAGCGGCTCGGGTTTCGGTGGGTTTATGATGTTGCAACAGAGGTTGGTGCAGTGGGTTTGGTGGTGTGGCAGTGGTTGATGTCGATGGCTCCGATGTTGGGTTTTGAGGCCGACGGCTCCGATGTGCGGTGGGTGTGGGGGTGTGGCGGTGGGTTTGGTGGGTGTGGTGGTGTGGCAGTGGGTTTCGTGGTGTGGCGGTGGGTTTCGTGGGTTTTGATTTGTGTTCTTTTGAATCTGCAGGTTTTGATATGGTTGATTGGGTGGCGATGATGAAAAAAGAAACGTCGATTTTGATGACGATGGCGCGACAAGGACGACGGAGGGTAGGTTTTTTAAACCTGCAACCCCGCTTTTGCAGCCTTTTGATTATCAGATAATCTGAGCCAAACCCTATTTTTTATTTCGAGATACACTTTGTTTTGATGTTGTTGGTTTTTTATTTTTCACCCCGAGTCGATGATGATAACGATATATCTGAGACATCTCCCGAGTTTGCGATTTCTTGGTGCGTTCGTTTTTGTGTAAAAAAGTTTTTGTAAAAAAAAAAGTTAAACCGTAAAACTTTTAACGTAAAACGTAAACTTTTTA